>NW_014333027.1:2198480-2202331 GCF_000341935.2 Cephus cinctus
CCGCCCCATCCCGAAAATCTATGTCAATTACCGCCCGTCTCGCGACGGCCGCAATTATCAATAGTAATATTATTCGATCCCCCCTTATCGTATTATGGAAAAATAGAAACTTCTGACAATAAAAACCAAACAAACGTGAATTGCCGATTAGGAGTGCAGAGGAGCGTCTGCGTCTCGGCGCTCGCGTCTGACTCTTTCGCACCGTACCTCCTTATTATTTTTCTTTTAATTTTTCAATCCCAAAGATACCTGGAGGCATACGGTCGAACGAGCAGAGCAGATACGGGCAAGGGGTGGTTTCACCACCGGCAAAAAATACAAATCACTCAGGCTACCAAATCTTGACGTTCGGTACCTGCAACAGTGTCGTCATTCGCTGTCATTAGATACGCGTGACTTAACATTAGGTTTTTTGACAGAAGAATTGAAGTAGATACAGTGCGTAACAACGCAGGCAATTCCACTGACTCCTAAATGCACATATGCTTAATCGTTTACAGTTTATTATTATTCTCTCTCTCTCTCTCTCTCTCTCTCTCTCTCTCTCTCTCTCTCTCTCTCTTATACGTTACTTTTATACCATAGGCTCGCGCGACATGCAAAAAGTTGATTCCACCCCATGTAGCATAGGTATAATAATAATTCATGATCAGTGCAAACTTACGGGCTACGAGAGAAAAGAAATAAAAGGAAAATAGGAGACTAAAAAATACAGAAAGAAAATTACGTCATATCGCGCGCGTTTTCGTCCTATCAATATCCGGGACACGATAGCGATAGCAGGTATAGATGGATGTCGAGCGCTGCGTGAATTTTATAGCGCGCAGTCGCGAAATTTTTCATTCTAATCACGCACAAACACACTTCGTTCTCTCTCTCTCTCTCTCTCTCTCTCTCTCTCTCTCTCTCTCTCTCTCTCTCTCTTATACGTTACTTTTATACCATAGGCTCGCGCGACATGCAAAAAGTTGATTCCACCCCATGTAGCATAGGTATAATAATAATTCATGATCAGTGCAAACTTACGGGCTACGAGAGAAAAGAAATAAAAGGAAAATAGGAGACTAAAAAATACAGAAAGAAAATTACGTCATATCGCGCGCGTTTTCGTCCTATCAATATCCGGGACACGATAGCGATAGCAGGTATAGATGGATGTCGAGCGCTGCGTGAATTTTATAGCGCGCAGTCGCGAAATTTTTCATTCTAATCAGGAAAAGAAAAACAGAGTCGCTCGGTCCGGGGGGTTAATTCGCGAATAAGTCGAGTGCATTGACTCGATTTTTTGTTCACATTTCACTTTACGTTTATTCTTTACGGGACTGATGAAAGGAATTTTATTTATTTTTTTTTTATTTCTCCTTGGTACACCTTTACCTACGGATTTTTTTTTTTCACGGGTGACAAGAGCACTCGCGTGTGCTCCTCGTCACGGACTTGACGTACCGTAGTTTCAGGGGGGCAGAAGGAAACGAAAAAATGAGATTAGATGAAAATCGCATAACAACGTGAATATTTTTGTACCTTGGAGCAAAAGTCGAGCGCGAGTGAGAAACGCTATAACGGGGGAAAAAAAAAACATAATTGTCCACGATTTTTCTCGATTACATTTTCTTTCTCTTCCATCACGCAGCAGACATACGTACGTTACGCACGTAACGATATCCTATCAATTTTCCATGATCTATCGTTTCTTTTCCTCGTTCCTTTAGCTCCCTATGTTGCCGTCCCCTTCTGTTACGAGAAACGTGACAGGATCATTAGAATTCAAAAAGCGTTCGATTTTGGCCCGATGACGGATACGACTGGCGGAACCGGAAATACACCGGATACATTAAATTCGATTGGATAATTTTGTGCATTACACAGTAATAAGACCTATAAGTACATTCATCGTATCGTGTATAGTAATAGAGATATCAACCACAATACGCGAGAATTTCCGTCAGGGATTTTACACGGGACAATAATAATAATAATAATGATAATGTCAATAATAATAATATTACCAATAATAATAAATACTTTGTAAAATTCGTCAGGAAAATTTAACACGCTCTCGTATAATAACTGTGTGGGTAACCTTTACATTCTAATTCAACTGTCCGAAGGGCTTTTTTTGACGTTTAGGACACGTAAGTGCGAACATACGCGTATACCGTGACATACGTATGACAATAATTCGACAATAAAATAATGTAATAAAAATGCGGCATTAATTTAAATAATTAAAAGAATAATGATAATTCGATTTGAAACTTTAACGCAAGCGCTAGCATACGAACGTTATCGCGTGATTTCGATTACGTTGATTAGTTCATATTAATTCCCCCGCAAGCACGATACTCATGGTCAATTGGAGTTTACAATTCAACGTACAAATATAATAGAAAAATATAATCGGTAGAAGAATATAGAGATAGAGTAGAGTTAGAATTAATTGATTAGTTAATTATTCAATAATTATATTGGAATGTCTAAGTCTCATCTCGAAATGTACACAGCTACTGTTTCTATAATATTAAAGAGAGACCCCTTTACTGTTTTGTGTAAATGATTTTTATTTTTCTTTCCTTCTCTTTTTTTTTTTCGTTCTCTCGTTAATTTTTTTCCACCGTTTGACTTTTTTTTCTCTGTTCCATTATTCGAATCATAACCCGCAATCTTCAGCCTTTCACTTCATTCGCATATATATGTCCTAATATACTTTTTTGAATTCGCATTCGTCTTATCGTTCTTATCACTGTTCCTTATAACTTTTATCGATCATTAAATCAAATTTGATATCATCATTGTCCTGCTTAAAACAAAATGGCCGTTCGATTAAAAATAAATATTCTCCTAGTCTGCACATTTTTTACTGTGTTCGTTTCTCTGTCGTTTTGGAAAAAAAAATCTCGCTCTCTTTCTCACTCTCCCTCCTTCTCACTCTTTCTCGCTCTGTCTCACAGATTCTCACGATTGCATACCGCACGCCGCCGTTCGGAAACTCGCCTTGATTCTCTGCACGTTAACGCGACGTATAAAATATTCATCGCGATCGATTAGCACTCGCCATTTCGGGGTTCAATTGTATCGTGTGTTACTATAATTACGTAATATTAATATAGCAAGTAGTGTGTCAAACATGTTTATTTCAAGAGTGTTGATCCGTTTATTATTATTATTTTTCAACTGTGTTCTTATCATCTAAGCAACACGTTTAGTATGTATAATTCAATAAACCTTACGCGATATTTTTTTTTTCTCTTTATTAAGTATCTTCTTCACTTTTTTTCCCCCCCTCTTTACTTCATTATCTCCCGTACACAATACAAAAATCAACTCTTCTGGCATGTTTTTTTCTTTGAATTTTTTTTTGTCAACACTTCAATTTTTCGTCAACTTCATAAAAACGTATAACAGATTAGGTTTCTTAGCTTTTATTCGTGCTCTATTTCTCTCTCTCTCTCTCTCTCTCTCTCTCTCTCTCTCTCTTCACTCGGCTCTCATTCACGCATTCCCATTCTCATGATCATTCTCTCAACTGATAGATTCGTACCTCTCCCAATCATTCCTTCAAATTGGTGCGTCAACATGTGTGATTTTAGGTAGAATCGCGATTTAGCAAAGAACCGCTTTCCCTCTCTCTTTCTCTCTCTGCCCCCTTTTCCCCAATCCTTTCTTTCACCTTCTCTATCTCAACCCAGCAAGAACCGCGGAATCAACCTGCACTCAACAGCAATTATCAAAATGTTATATTTCATTAATTATCATTCGCTCTCCCCTCCCCAACGATCTTCCCCGCAATCATTATTAACGTTAATTGTTACTGCTAGGCTTCTGTTTTTTTTTTTTTTTTTTTTTTTTTT
>NW_014333027.1:2202412-2203397 GCF_000341935.2 Cephus cinctus
TTCTTTTTTTTTTTTTTTTTTTTTTTTTGGTACTTATTATTTTGGGTCCAACAACGCGAGGTCACTGCGAATAACGAATTGCAGGGCTTTTCCCTTCATTTTACATCAGCTTTCATTGTTCGTTTAATCGAATCCCAATTGTTTATCAGCCTCGCAATAATTATCATTATTCCTCCGAGAATGATTGCGTCATTGACTTGAAGTATTTCGCGTGGCTTCGTTTCTTTAACCCTTTAGACACACTCACGTAATCGTTTGATTAATTTAATCCGATACACACTGTCTAATTTTATTTTTATTATTATTATTGTTATTATTGTTATTATTATTATTATAATTTCTTTTACACTTATCGCGAATCTGCACATTATCGTGATTAAATATTTCATTCAAACACCCTCTCCCCCTTAATTCACTTTTCTTTTTGATTGATTTTATCCACGTCACCCTAAGTATACCGCTGGGTGGGTAATTCTCCCTATGGCTCACGCGTATGCGAATACAGTCACACATGTGCAAGTGACATATTTCTCGCCACGTCATCCACGTAATCCTTCGCGAAAAATTGTTTAGAAAAAGTGGAAAGGATATTCGCTCGGAATATAAGAGAGAAAATAGTCAGTCTTAGTAAGGGTCTTTTTTTGGGCAAAAGAATGAAGGGGTTGGAGGAGCAGGAAGATTAAGAGACAACAAGTGTGCGCGTCTGTATCTCTGGGACAGATAATTAGTCAATCCATTATATAATCGATAAGTGCTAAGCGAAGGGTGCGTATCTGTTTGGTATAGGAACTCAGTACTGGAAATATTTTCATAAAAAAAAAAAAAAGATGTTCGAAGTAGCCATATCGTTGAACGAGAAACAAAGGGGCGCCGCTTACAAGTGACGGAAGTTACGTCGAACGGAGTCTAGGGTATGCAATTTTTTATTCAAAAAAGTATAGGGTTGTTTAGTAATGTTTTTTTTTTTTTTTTTTTTTTTTTTTTT
>NW_014333027.1:2203469-2214701 GCF_000341935.2 Cephus cinctus
TTTTTTTTTTTTTTTTTTTTTTTTTTTTTTTTTTTTTTTTTTTTTTTATACTATTAACCACTATTGCTAAGCTACACAATCGTTCGCGGTATGTAAACCGGAATCGTTTACTTTATTGATATGAAGAAAAAAAAATGTAGAAAAATTTAATAAGAAACGAAGAGACAAAAAACAGCTTAAGCTCTAGGACTTGGTATATTCTCGTTTTAATAATGTCTAAGAACCTGAAAAATTGTCGAGAACGAAGTAGAACGCGTAAGTTTTTTTTTTTCTCCTCTTTAATCACGGTATATAATAGAAACGGTTAGAATTAACGAGTCAAGTAGTAAAATCTGCTTCACAAGGATTTGTATGTATTTTTTATCTTTAGTCCTCGTCATTTTTTTGTAACAGTCATCCTATCATTAGGCTCAACTTGCCTCTCTCTCTCTCTCTCTCTCTCTCTCTCTCTCTCTCTCTCTCTCTCTCGATTGCACTCTTACATTCTCAGCATAGAAAAAATAAAATTATTATACCAAGGACCGCACCAATCGGAGGTCCCATCGATAACGAATTAGCAAAGAACCACTTGTCACTCGCGACAGCCCCGATTTGCTTTTAACACCTCATACGTATTTATCTTCAGATTTTACATTCATTCATACGTTCGTTCATTCATCCATTCATCGTGTACACACGCGTCTGGTTATCATTGAACGCAATAGGACATTAAGATCCTGTGAGTTATCCTCGAAGTGACGATGCTATCTGATTATCAATAATCGGCCTTACATATATATATATATTTTTTATATAATTTTGGTCGATTTTGAATTTTTTTTTAACTCAGATATGCCCCGTGGCAAATACATTTTGAATATTGAGGACTTTTCTGGTTTTACGTGTATTCGTTCTGCTATTAGGAATATAGATGTACAGGCTTAGTCGTAAGTATCCTTCGACTCGATCCATGATCCCTGAACATATATTGATTTCACGTAGATATCGGAGTCGTGTAACAATGGTGGGTTCGCAGGGAAGAATTTTTTTTATCTACACAGAAGGATTAGAGGAAATTGGAAAAAATAAAAATTCCTTATATCATTTGAACAATACGTCGAGCAGCTGTCGCTTTATTTCTCTTATCCGACGAGACTCGCGTATTGATCTATTGACACAGCCAGATAAAGGCATCGCGGCACGTGTGAACGTTCGTGTACATAGATTTACAAATATTCTCCTAACGCAAATCCTTATGCCGGTATCGAGTGGCTGCTAGACCGAATGCAACGTTTCATTATCATTTGTATCGATCACATTTGTTTTACGTTAAAAATTCATTTTTGAATCGCGACATTTTTTCAACAATTTTTGTATATCAGAATTTCACTCAAGAGATTTGTGCGATTAAAATTTTTTTCCAATTTTCTCATTTCCCTTGTGATTTTATGGGGGGGAGGGGGGGAGGGGGGGAGGGATAAAAATGGCATCCTAAGAATTGGTCCTAAAGCTTTTATCTTGTCGGTGAATCGATCTACTTTGCTCTTATCTTCGGAATAGTTCGCTTCCTCTCTCGATTTTAATACAACAGATTATTTTGACTCGGTGACTATTTTTTTTCAATAGTATCTATAGTCGGTTAGGTATAACTCATACGCCCCGTTCTATTAATTATGGACATTAAAGTGGTTATCATTACGTACGGATTACTCGTTAAGGGAGTACATTACAGCTTTGGTGTTCAGTTACAGTTCACGTTTTTTTTTTCTCATGAATTTCTAGCTAACACATTCACAGGGTTACGTTACGACGTTACGATTTTTTTTACGTTCTCCTCCACTTCACTTCCCTATCATTACCATTATCGTTATTAGTATTAGCGTTATCGTTAGCGTAATAATTAGTTTTTTTTTTCCTTTATTATTTTGTATTCTTACGCGAGGGTCAAGCTGGTTCTCGCCTTCTCTCTCTCTCTGTGGGTCGTTTTTTTTTTTTAATTCATTACGTGTCTTTGTGAAATTGATAGCGCGTCCGTTATATAAGTGTACGAGTTATAATATTACAATAATTAAAAAATGAAAAATGGTGCGTGAATGATTATTCTTTTGTTTTTTTAATCTCTATGCGTTTCTGACAGTTATTCGTATTATTATGGTAATAATAGCTGTAGTCATAGTAATAGTAGTAGCGTAGTATAGTAGTAATAGTAGTAGCAAGTAGTAGGAATAGTAAATACAGTAATAATACGGCATCAGAAGACTAGAATTAACAACGTTGCATCGATAAACATTTCAAATATTTCATAATTTGTCCCATCTGTTTTACACTGAATACCTGATTTGTCGTGTTGATTTTTATTATTTTTTTCTCTGTTAAAACATCGTTTTTCATTTTCGATTTTTTCCCAGTTTTCAGTATCTATGCACGTGTGGGACCTCCGTATATTAATAAGTTCACGTTAACCCGCGTATCTCAAGCCAGATCCGTACCCCACTTTTTTTTTTTTCAAATTCTTTATCACGCATTTCCTCACGTTATCGGTTCCCCTAATTGTGAAATTTGTTAAAAATATTTTGTTTGGAAACTCTTTTTTGGTATCCTGCCTATCCACTTTCTCATTCTCATACAAACTTTCACTCCCTCTCGCATTCCTTATCTTGCTCCTCTTTTCGAAATAATTTTGTGCATTCTCTTTTTTTTTTTTCGTATTTTATTCTTTTTGGGGGCATTTCGAGTGAATCACTTCGCTTTCGGATCAGCTGGGAATTTGGGCTGTAGAGAAAGCGATTGCAAAGATCACAGTCCGTTCCGTGTGTATATAGTGAGGATGGATGGTTAGGCATTATTTTTTTTTGGTTTTTGTAGCTATGCAGTTTTGGGCGTGTCAGTTGACTTTTTTTTTTTAATGCTCACGGATGTACTTGTCGTGGGAATAATCATGCACATAGACGGTCCTGGCAAGGAGTGCACATAGATTGGTTAAAAATTCACGGTAATACGAAACGAATATTCGCGAGAAAAGTAACTTGTCAAAAATAAAATTGCGGAAATCGAATTCGAATCCGTAATCCGTTTATGATACGTCCTCGCGTAAACTCCCGTATTTCTAAAAAACCTCACTCAACACCCAATTCAACAACACGAACCGTCGAATCGTCATCGTTTCTAACATGAGCAAAACGCAGTTAATTAAAAAATACAAACACTTTACAATACATTCAATAATTATTATATCGTATCAATAATTAATATTATCAATCGTTTGTTTCATTAGACAATAATTCGCCTTCGGCCTTTACCTCCTCACGTTTTTTTCTTTTTCCATATTGTTTTCTCTCGCTTTCATGGTACTCAATTTCATCCTGGCAAAATTCAAAAACCACTGTCCCATCGTCACAACCCCATTTAACCCCTTTGATAACAATATAAAAAATCCATCGCAGTTTTACACCCTCGATCTCCATTTGATCCTCGTTAATTCTTATGCAACGGTAACCCCCAGCGAATCCACATAGAGAATGGAGATGAAAAATGAAAAAAAAACACAAAAATTTCAACCCCTCGCATTTTAGCCCTCGTATTTTTTTTTTTCCAACGTGATAAATAATCGTACGGTTTAAATGGAGTGAAAAATAAATTTTTTAAAAATTTACAACATTTAATCAGAAAAATCTGTGTGGGTAACACGTATCTATGCGAGGATCGTGATTGGTTCGTTGGGACGTTACAAAAAAAAAGATGAAGGAAGCGTCGTTAATCGTGTTAAACCTGCCTATCAATTAGCTAGTAGAGATGATTAAAGCAGCGTTCACAATGTCTCGTTTATCATCCTCGGTACGAATGATTCACGAAATAAAAAAAAAAAGGTTAATCAGCGTTCAGGCGTGCATGCGAGTCTCTAGCTAAAAAAGTAGGTATTTTTTCTTCCCATTTTTTTGTCCCCCTTAACTCCTCCACTATGCTTACGCCTAATTGTAAGAGTAACGAGTTCTCATAGTAGCGTGTATAATAAAACTTAGCCAGTGAGGTTTTGCCCTTTGTTATAATAGATGTCGACTAAGCTCTATCCAGCTTTGCCGTTCTAAAACGGCAAATGCTCCCTTATAATTTCTTATTCTCTCTTGGCGAGAGACGGGTGCGTATTTTTTATTACACTTTTAAAAGTTCTACGTAGAAAAAGGACCGGGTTACGCGCACGGAAACGCATGGAAACGTATATCCGGGTTGTGCTCGCTTTTTTTTTTTTTTTTCTTTTCTTACTGTCCGACTATATCTATCTCCACCCCTAGTGCCCCGGAGAAAAAACCCCTCGTTCAAAAATTAAGCACGAAGTGTCGATGGGGATACTTTTATTTTAAGAAAATTCAGAATTATATTTTCAAAATAAAAAAATCGTCAGTCGACAAGAAGAGTCAAAATTGAGGGGTAGGGGGGCTGATCGAACGACAAGGGAGGGTGGAGTAAAAGGTCAAGTTCTGGTAAAAGGATTTTTTTTCAGTTTTCAAGGTTTCGTCTTGATGTTCCCTAGAGTAATTGACATGAAGATACTTATACTTTTTCTCTCTCTCTCTCTCTCTCTCTCTCTCTCTCTCTCTCTAATAATATTATTATTCATTTTCCTTCTCATTACCTTTCGCTCACGCAGTCTCACAAAAACTCGCTCTCCTCTCACTCTTTCGCACGAACGAGCGCAGTGCTCTCGCTTAAAGGTTAATCAATAAAAAAAAATTGCAAATCCATCGTTCGAGTAAGAGTCGAAAAAGTTCGCCTATATGTTGGTTGGAATTTCCTGCTGCTAAAGCTAAACAGAAGAATGGCCTTACCATTTCACACTTATGCAAAATCCACGAGGATGTCCCTGTCCGCGGATGAAACTCGAGCTTTAGATTTTCATCATGAAAACGAACCTTTCTGCGACTTAGCCACATCCCATACGCGACCTACTATCGTCCCCATACCGAAAGCTTCCTCGTCGCTCATTAGCGTCCACGTGGCCTCGACATGACCCCGCGCGGGGTCACAGTGGCATCGTCGGTAACACGGTAAATATATAGCCTACAAATATTTCTGTTCCCAGGTTTTATTTATTTCATCATTTTTTCTCAAAATTTAAAAAAATACATATATTTCAATCCGACCCTCGCGAGCGTAAGCGCCCGTGCTTGTAAGGGCTCGCGATTTTCTTCGTTATCTTTCTTCGTTTTTTTTTTTTTCATTTTTTTCCACAGATTTTCTTCGCTATTTAAAACATCTCAAACAACGCTTCGCACTTCTCACTTGTTATTTCAAATTCGCGATAACCGATATCCTCCTGCTGCTTTTCGCCAAATCCTTAACTTTTCCCGTTAACATTCGTTCTCGCTGTCGTTCGTTCCGCGCGCACAAGCACACGTCATCCCTCAACGGTCGTGTCCCTCGAAGAAAATTTATCACCTCCCACGAAATACTCTGTCGTCGCCTCCTCACCACAATATCCTCTAATATATATAGTATATAATATATAATATATCAATTAGCAATTAGATATGAGTAGTTGCTTTTTTTTTTTAATCCGATTTCTCATCATCTATACATATACGGAGTATAATGACAATAATTGGCAATAATATATAATGTCAATCGTAATAATAAAATAGTGGTCAATGACAAATCGTAAAATCGCAAATACTTGGCAATAATGACAATAGCAATATAAATCCCAATGACAATACTTAATGATCAATAATAAATGAAGTCGGGATGGTACGACGAAACAAAAATCATACGGTAATATAATTGGAAATAGTTAGGTTAGGTCACTGGACAAAATGTGGCTCGGGTCGCAAGGTGGGTACATCCTCGAAATATAATTAATGGAAATGCCGAGAAAGCCCCAGTCAAAGCCACGATAAATTCGTAAATCAATATCGAATTGATAATAGGCGATAATAAAAGTATGGTCAAAAATTAAAAAAAAGATATTCTTAAACCAACCCAACCGGCTTACCCATAAACAGGGGGCATGTTCTCAAAAGTGACGACGACGCGTCGTAAAGTTACGACGACGATATCTTGGATTATCTTTAACCGTAACGCTACTCGCTATCAATAATTTAATAATTAAAGTGTGTCGCTTATAATATGCAATACGAAGTAGCAAAGGTTTCAAGAGGCCATGACTAGACATTCAATCGTTTAAGTACGCTTACAATGTAATAACAAGATGGCGGGCGGCCTGACAAAGTGACCGACAAAAAACACTCGACTTACAACTCTACGTATTTACTTACTTTCAATAAACCCTCTTAAGCCCTAAGAATGTTTATACGTGTTTTTTCATTTTCATCTTAAAACGTTCACGATTACGATACAGACACAATGGAATACTGGGAGACGCCTTAGAACATAGTCCTTAAATTATTTTTTAGTTCGTTAACACGATCCATCCTCGTTACTCGCAATATCGCACTCGTCGTTCGTTCGTCGAATGAATTATGCGTTTTTTCATCTCCGATTACTGTCGTTCTCTCTCTCTCTCTCTTTCACGCACAGTTTTCATCTCCACATCTCATCTCGCCATGTTCCACCTTCGCCGCCATTCACACCGCGCAAAAACGAAGCACGCGCCGGCCAACACGCGTTGCCTTGTAAACACGAAATTCTAACCTTAAAGACTACCATTAGATTAATTAAAGTTAACACATACAGGTTATGCGGGCTATACAATCACGGGTACCTATTATCCTCCCCGTGCGTGACGCGTCTCTCGCGTTTTCTCAAGTTATTATTATTACTTTTATTTTTTTCTCAAAAATTCTTACAACAATTCTTAACAATCTTTGTAATTACTTTGATCTTCCTTTTTGTCGGATTATCTTTTCTATCTTGTCGAGTCAAGGCGAGAGACGATGCATGTGGTGTATGTCAGGTGATAGGTGACAGGTAATTTTTGACTTATCCACCTGTAACCAATGTCCGTGGGGTTAAGCTCGTTCGCGCGGAGCGAAGCTTGCGACGGAATCCTGGGGGAAAAAAAAAAGTGTCGGATCCACATGAAGGACGGACTGTGCGCCTTTAGGAAAAGTGCCATAACGAATGACGGGACGCCAGCCCTGAACGAAGTTAACCCCACTTCTGTGACGTGTTGTCCGTGTAAACATATATTTATGCGTATAGCGCGCGTATACGATTATCAATGAATATTTACCAAAGAAATATGTATACGTGTAATTCTCTTTCGCTACTATATTATACTGTGTAAACGGTCGTCTTATACGTTATAAGTGTAATGCGTTTGGAACGTCAAGAGTCGCGGTGAAGCCGCATCGTTTGATTGTTGGATAAAGAGACGAACGGAGTTGCGTCCTGACGACAATAACGACGACGATCGCGAGATTTATTCGTCCCGTCGTCATATATAGATATCGTCGCGCTCCGACGTCTCTTTTAGTATCAGGATTTTCTTTTGTTTCCTTTACTTTGATTTTTCAGTCTTACCGGAAGTTAAAGCATGCGTTTTTTCTTTTAAATCTCTATCATTTTCTCATGTCGATCTTCGTACAATTTTATTTCTTCTCTTTTCCACCTTTCATGCGTTACGTCGTTACGTACGTTTTTGATGACTTTTCCCTACTATACGTTTCTCTGGCTCTTTGGCTGCAGCGGATCTGTTCGAGAACTCACTGAACAAAGTTTCTTTGATAATTTCTATCGTTCGCTGTAAATTTACCAATTTTTTCTCTTTCTTTCATGTTTTCCTTTCTTCCTCCGCCACTTCTCTCCCGCCGTACACGTTACGTCATCTAAAGCTTTCTAAAGTCTACCGAGATCTACGACGATATAAGAATAGGTTCACGCTTCGAGAATCCACATCGGTACGAGTCGTCGGAGACAAGATGGCCGCGTCGTTTTGACAAAGGGAAAATCGTGAATTTTCAACAAGAACGAAAATTCGAAATCCAACGATCCGACGTAAAAACGAGCCTGAAAATACAACACATACATACAACATTTTCTTCTGCGAATGTACCAATAAATTTTTTTTCCTTTTCCCACGATGCCATCGCATCCCAATGTTCTCGTTTACCCTGTATACATTAAGACTCGTGTTAATTAACACGGCGAGATGAAAGAAGAAATAAAAAGTGGAGAAAAACGTAAATTAATTTTCACCGTACTCGACGCGCTCCATCAAATTACAGACTTGGCGTTTTTTTTTTCTTACTTTTTCCAAATTCTTTCATTTCTCAATTTCTCTTTCACTCTTTCGATTCTCAGATCGACGCGAAGCAGTAGATTTCAATTCAAGAGAGAGTAAATCGTTTTTCGCGCGCACTATCGTATCTACTTATACATATATATGTATATGTATATGTATATATATGTACATACATATATATTTACATTAACGACAATAAAGTCCCGTATGCCAATCAGTGTAATGTAAAGTGTACTCCTTATATAAAGTACAGGGCTAGGAAAAAACGATCACTCGCACTACAAGCAAACAACGTGTTTTCGTATGTCAGTGTTTATATCCATATTATTCGTCTCTCTTTCCCGTCTCGTTAACCTTACACCGTTTAGGTAATCGCTATACGTTAACTAGGTCATGCAGCAATACGGATATATTTTTTTTAAGTATAGTTAAAAATAGTAATCAACTATCAATTATTAAGTAACATTACTTGGGCCCGGGAAGAGTGTATTCAATTATCAGAGTCGCCGCGCGCCGCGATTAAACTCCTCGAACGTCTCGAAATATTTTATTGTGATTCTCTATCTCTCTCTCTCTACCTTTCTCACGAATTCTTCCTTGCTCTCTCTCTATCTCTCACGCATTCTCTCGTGTGTCTTCTTACTCAAGGTCTCTCGGTCTCTCGTCGTACATGCGAACGTACAAAAATATATATGTCATCTATCCGCCTAAGTTCCCTAAAACGTTTATTAACCAGTATAATTGGCGAGTGCCAAGAAAGATACCTCGAAATATTTATATGCATGGACGCCCGTTTATCCTTTCTCTTCTTTTTTTTCTTTTTCTTTTCTTTCTCTTTCGTTACTCACATTTTTTATATCCTCTCTTACTTCGCCCGACACAAATCTCTTCGCGTCCTTCTCCCCTTATCTTTTTCGTTTTCGCTTCATGTCGTTTTCGTCATCTCCGGTCTCATTCCTGAATTCCCCCTTTGTCTCTGTGTAAAGTACCGTTTTGCGTCAATGTCGCTTTCGTTTATCCGTGCCACGTGTACGCCTGTTATTCTCGCTCATTTGGAAAAAGGAAAAAGAGAAAGGAATTAGAAGAAAAGAAAAAAATGTATTGTCATAATTATAGTTACGATAATAATAATAATGATAATAATAATAAGAATAATAAGAATAATAATAAAACCAGCAATAATTACCGTCACCCACAGCACACTCACAATTCCTACCCTCCTGCTGCTCTCTTGTCTCTATTGTATATTATCACACAAGCAAAAAACGTGGCTGGCTTACCCACACGTGGCCTCCTCGTTACGTTCGTTATTTCCGGTTCTTTATTTTGTTGTTCTTTCAGCGTCAACGCGCGTCCCTATTTTTTTTCCAGGGATCCCTCTGGTCGTCTGGTGGAAATCTCGGGGGATGGACCTTCATTGTTTTGATTTTATCTATTTTTTTTTAACTTTTAGGTACTGCGAACAATTTTTTCTTTTTTTTCGAAAAATGCCTACTTGTCGGCTCGGTGAAAACGTGCGCGTTATCGTCAATCGTAACGAGGGTGGCTACTGGATCGAATACGGCCACTGTGCTTGTCAAGGCGTAGCGCCTTCGTTTGTCTACCGCAGAAGGAGGTTTACTTGTTATCTATGACTAGTTTGGAATGTTGCGAAGAAAAAAAAAATACGAACACAGAAGCTAAATACATACAAAAGGGGATGCGAGAAGACAAACTGACGAGGATTGGTGGATATGATTTTTTGGATGTAAATTTTGGATTTTTTTTTTTTTTTTTTGAAAAAAAAAGAAAAATTTACAGGTCGAGTTTTACCACGGAAGATAAATATTGGCATCCGGCATTGTGCAAGGTATGATGGTGCTTACGAAGGATGAGTTCAGGGTAATGGTACGGAGTCGATGGGGTGGAAGGATTCAGTGGATTTTACGGTGAACGCAGAAAATAATAGAGACCAAACCTCGATGATAATGTGAACTGAAAATATTATTAAAAAGCATTTTACAACAAAAAAATAACTAAAAAAAACAAACAAAAATACGATTTACATTTAAATTAAGAACAATTGGGTTGTATCATTTAAAATAATAACGTAACAAACGATACAAAAGAGAGTAGTGTGTTTTTTTTACGCATGGAGAACATCTTCCTCTTTTTTTTTTTGTAATAAGAAAAGGGCGATGAGGCTGGGCAGACGATCGAAGGTACGAACGAGAGGCAGATCGTGCGGGACGTTTATTTCGTAAATTCATCCTATAAAGAAGTGAGGGTGCAGCGACCGATGCTCAATATTCGAATCTCTCGTATTCCCGTTAGAGTTATCAGCGCGGTCAGTTGACGCGGCAAAATTCAAAACGCACTCCCCAAGTCGATCCCATAAAACAAGCATACGAGATCCCGTAGCTATGAAAAACAACACGAAAATCCATAAAAGGGTCGTGCGAACGAAAAAATGACGTTGTCGTCAACCGCGACAACTTTTTAGCCTCCGAAACGATAGAAAAAGAAGGAAAAACTACCACGAGACAGTAACAATAAAAAGAAAAAGAAACAAGATAAATGCCAGCAACCAATCGCTATATATTTCAAGTAAATGCCATTCAATAACAAGATGGCGTTCACTGCACCCCCTTCGTACCCTAACACACTCGGACGTCGTTCAACTTTCGCACTTCCCTGTCGTTCCTACCTTAAACCCCCTTACGTTCCCTAAATTCCCACCTTAACACGTATCCTCGCAGCAGTACAACCCGCCTCTAAGGGACCTTAAGTAATAGTAGATCATTCCCCGTGGACAATATTCGAAATTTATATACAAGTCTCTCTCTCTCTCTCACTCTCTCTCTCTCTCTTCCAATTCAATTCAACTCATCGACACAACCGAATAACGAAATCCGTATTTACAATCGACAGGATTCCCAAACCTTCTCGCCCTTTTATCAACCGATCGTACTACTGAGGAACGAACGAAGAAAAAAAAAAGAAGGAAGTAATAGGGTGCTGTAATAATAATAATAATAATTCAAGAAAGCGGAAACGCAAGGAGCTTAATTAATCAG
>NW_014333027.1:2214986-2235121 GCF_000341935.2 Cephus cinctus
GGGGGGGTCGCCGTTGTTCGCACATGGGTGGGGGAACGAATGTTTCCGATCGACGAGTCACGGACACGGTGCAAACAAGTCTGAGATCTCTCGGCCAAATCCTTAAGAATATTATTCCCGCACAAGATCACTGAGTCTTTCGACCGGACTGTAGCTTTGATTCGTTAAGGAATCCATCCGGAAGTCGTGAAAGAGAGACCGCGAGATACCTTTCGCGACTTCCGGTCCCCCCCCATACGTCAGCTCGAAAACCACCCCCTAAGGATACCACGGGACAACCAAGCGAATCGATACCATTTTCATCGGACGACACTTTCAGGATCCTTGCACCGTCTTGACCGAGTGTCCAAGGATCCTGAAGATCCTCGAGGGGATGATGCTCTCCTCGCTCCTTGACGACTCGCGGTTCGTTCGTCAGCTTCTCTTCGCACCCTCGGGAACAATTTTCGGCAAAGCTAACCAGGGGGAGGGTTGAAGAGGGGTGAGGGGGGGGAGACATATGCTTCAGTACCGAGCATCCTTCACGAGTAAGAACGACCCACGTGGTTTCCGGTATCCACGCGCTGCTCGCAAAATAATATTCTATAGGGGGAGAGAATGAAGAAAATTGTCCCTCGTTTTGCGAATCTGAGGGACTGAACGATACGTGCTGGGGAATAATTTGCGTGACTCGGCCGCGAACCAGTTAGCACCTTTCCGTCGCGGGGCAGTGACACATCGGGTAGCGAGTAGATAAAAAATAAAAAATAATATAATAATAATAGTAATAATACAATAATAATAATACAATAATAATAATAATAATAATTAATAATAATTAATAATTGTAAATAGTAAACATGCATGAAGTCGACGATCGCGCGGCTGACGGGCCTCGTGCGTCGGCTCATCCAACAAAATATATTAATACTATGTTCGAATAGACAAGAACACTACCGCAATCGTTACCGGTCGGTACAGAGAAATAAAGAAGTAGTGATGACGAAGTAGACCAGGGCGATCGGTGATGACAGGATGATGATAACGAACGATGAAAGTGATTAAGGTGAATGACGATGGTGACGGGGATGACGATGTATAAGAAACGGATATATCGGTAGGACGATCGGTCTGAGCGTTGAGATTGAACGCCGGTGATTGTGACGGGAAGAAAAAGAAAATCCTTACAGAGTATACGTCACTACAGACTACGTGGGCTACGATAACTACCAAAGAAGAAGAAAGAAAGAATAATAATAATAATAATAATAATAATAGCGGAAAGACGTTTTTCGTCGTGGAGTCATGGATCGTGGGACGATTGTTGTGTCCTGAGAAGATATTTTTGATGGAAGAAGGTAAGAAAATTTGTTTTAAGGATTTCTAGGAAAGATGGGATGACGGCGCGATGACGATGACGATTATTATTACGATAACGATCACGATCAGGAAACTCGTACGAATCGTACAATTAAATCGGGCGTTAAATTAGCATGCGTACGAACGTGCGTAATACTGCGTCGGGGTGCATGCCGACTGGGCTTGTTTTGTAAATATATATAAATATATTTTTTTTCTTCCTCGGTAATATTTGACGAGACGGGATGAGGGGGGGATGAGGATCGGGCACTGGCTCGAATTTGCACCCTTGTCAAATAAGGGGGCGGAACTGTCTGAAGAAAGTAAAAAAAGAAGGAAAACAGGGAAAACAAATTAGAGGGTTAAAGAAAAAAGAAAAAAAAAACAGAGAAAGGTATACAACACACGCGCACACACATAGAGGAGCAATCGCCAGTGGCGTACCGTGTGAAATTAGGGCCAGATGGCAGAAGAGGAAAAATTCTCGTACTTCTTGTTTCCGCTATTGGACTTTTCGTATGAGAAATTGTAAAATTCATATTTCATTTCTCTTTCTCTCTCTCTACCTTTCTCCGGCGCGTCTCTTGACCTTTTCGGGATTTCGCCAATTTGTTTTATTATCTGTCGTCTGGTCCGTTTTAGATTTTCTTAAAGTACGGTTACGCACGATAAACTTTTATGTACTGTGTGGGCGTGTGGTGTGTGTCTGGTGAGTGTGTGCGTGATTGGCTCCTCTGTATCTCTCTCTCTCTCTCTCTCTCTCTCTCGCGTGACTCTCGACTAAAACCTAAAACTTGCAACAAGAACAGTAAAGATGTAAATCGAAGAACAAAGAAAAGAGATAAGAAATTGGAAATTATCTTAAAAAAAAAAGAGTTAGAAATCGCGTGACTCTCGACTAAAACCTACTTTTATGTACTGTGTGGGCGTGTGGTGTGTGTCTGGTGAGTGTGTGCGTGATTGGCTCCTCTGTATCTCTCTCTCTCTCTCTCTCTCTCTCTCGCGTGACTCTCGACTAAAACCTAAAACTTGCAACAAGAACAGTAAAGATGTAAATCGAAGAACAAAGAAAAGAGATAAGAAATTGGAAATTATCTTAAAAAAAAAAGAGTTAGAAACATTGACAAAAAAATTGGTACGAACAATCTTCTAACAGTCCTTTTCGCGCGTATCGGCGATTCTCAATAATTAACAAAACTAAGGAATTCTACTTGGGCCTATACTCGGTTCGTCGTAATAATATATAAATGCACCTCGCGTAGCTGTATCGAGTCAAGTTACTCATTAAATGCACTTAATTGTCTAAATGAATAGCAACGTATCGCGAGAGGATTGGACTTTTTTTTCTTTTTTTTCTTTTTTTTCATAAAGATTAAAATTCTTCTTTATCCCTATCCATCATCTCTTTTACGCGTAAGTGTCCGTGTATAAGTGTCTCGCAGTTCGTTCAACTAGCATCGTTTGTCTCGTCTCTCTTTTATTCTTTCTCTTTGTCGCTGTTAAAGGGAAAGAAGAAAAGAGACTCGTACCTTACTTTATCAGGAGACGAGAGGCTTCAGGATATGCGGAGCGACACGAAAACGAATAACATAACAGTAGTACGTATGCGAACGATGATAATACGTGACGTGAGAGTTACATCGATCGGTGATTTACTTTTCGTTGACGTTTCGAATTTCGACGTCGGTACCGGATTATTTTCCATGGATCATTTAACATTATTATCATACAAACACCGACGGTAGAGAAGTTTTCACGTGGAGGAAAACAAAAAAAAAGAAAAAAGGAAACAGGAATTTCTTGGATACGCTATCATCTCAAAGTCAATGAGAGATTCTCCTGGGTCCATAGGGACGAGACAGGGACTCGATAGGAGGGTACGAAAGTGTCGAACGAGGAATTACCTCGGAATTTTAGGGCAATGGGAATTGGAACAGGGAACGGGATGGAACGGGAACGGACGTGGGAAAAAGTGACTAGCGGCGGCGAGCTCTACAACTAAACAACAACAACAGTATTTTCAGTTATAACAACATTAACAAGTAAGTTTTTTTTTTCCGTGTGTTTACGTGTATGTTTGTGTATATTACGTGTCTATGTAACGCGTGTCTCTCCCTCTCAGGTATTGCGTGTACACAAAAAAGCACGCGCGCGCGCCTCGCGACTACGCTAAACGGTTCAGAATTCTTTCACGGTGTAATTACTCATAATTCACCATATTGAGGATTTACAAAAAAAAAAAACAAAAAAAAATATATCTGCTGATTTCACGGGTATTTTTCATATCCTCGACTCCGACGCTTACTAGAATACCGAGAGAAAAAAAAAACAGTTTGGAAGTGGATCCAAAAAAAGAAGTGAAAAAGTAAACGAACATTCCCAGGAGATCTCTCAAATCTTTAACCTCTCCTCTCAAAGCTAACCACCCGCTCCTTAAACCGTTGTCCAAAATTCGTTCTTTACCAATAGCATTTACAAAAAGAAAACTAAACAATGTGGCTCTTTCATCGCTGTTCAATAAGTGTCGCCGTTAAATAAAAATTGTATTAAAAGGAAAAAAAAAAAGAAACAAAAAGGAAAGGTTTCGGTATCCTCAATTTGCGACGGGGAAACTAGTTCCTTGTGGCGGCGCTGCCGTCGACACTGCTGCTGCTGCTGCTGGGTCTTCGCTCTTGCATCCGCTTCCTATCATTTTGCGCATCTCCTATCTCTGTCTCTCCTCTCGTGACAGTACCTCGTAAATCCGTGACGCGTTCGCCGAGGATACTTTACTCTCTACATACCGATAGGCGGTACCTGCACGTAACGATAGATATACAATCGGTAATCCTTGCTAGCAAGGACCACCGAGCCGTCGTCCATTAACGCGACGTCAAAGCACTGCGCGTGCTTGACTTTACTCTCCAGAGCGGATACGAGTTGGCCGTCCTGGGTGAAGATGGTGAGATTGAAGTTGTTGTGATTGTCAGCAATGAGGATTTCGCCGGCGGCATTGATTCCCACGCCGATTGGATAATTCGTGATTCCCTCGCCGCCGATCTGCCTCAGGTAGGAGCCTTCGTAGTTGAAGACTTTGACGCAGTGAGCGCGATTGTCGCTTATGAAGATCTCCTGCTTGTCGTTCACCACGACGCCATTGGGGAACTCGAGATGCTTCGAGCAGCCAAACTTCTGCAGGACGTTGCCGGCTTGGTCGAAGATTATCACACGCATGACCTTGCACTCCACCACCACGATGCGACCTTTACTGTCGACCGTGACCCCACGTGGATGCTGGAGGATGTTGGCGCCAAATTTACGCACGAACTGTCCATACTGATTGTAAATCTGTATCTGGTGCGTAGGAGAGCGTTCCGTGACTATGATGTCACCGGAGGTACGCACAACGGCAACTCTGTTGGGATAGAGCAACTGTCCGTCCCTCTTGCCGCACTCGCCAAATTGAAACTTGAACCGGCCCTCCTTGTCGAATATCTGTATACGGTGATTGTTCGTATCAGCGACGATTATGTCGTTCTGCGCGTTCACCGCCACGCCCGAAGGTTCCGTGAACTGTCCCTCCATCACGCCAAACTCCCCGAATTTACAATGGTAGATCATTTTTTGTCTCTTGATCTGCGACTTCGGCGGGAATATGGCTGCGGACATGAGCTTCGAGGTTAGGTCGAGCACGGGATCCGTTGGCGCTGCTGGTCCAATCGGGAAGTGATCGTTGGCGGTTACAGGGAAGGCGTCGCTGCCGCCGTTGCTCCACTTCTCGTAAGGATTGTTCATTCCATTGAGATTGAGATCGCTGATTGTGGTTGAGAATGGACCCAGACTGTTCGCCGAACTGAATCTCTTGGAGATGACGTTGCTCTCGAAGGGCGACGGTGAGGTCGACGACGGGCAGGTAGAGTTCGAAGATACCAGACCGTTGCTGTACGGTCTGTCCAGGAGAAGACCCCCGAGTGATCCCGCGCTGCCCGGTCCGCTGCTCGCGCTGCTGCTGCTTCCTCCGCTGCTCGAGAGCGCCGTGGGTCTTGCTATTGGCGGCTGCTTGCTGGGTCCTGCGTTGCTGTCGCTACTGCTGCGCACGTAGCCAAAGGTGTTCCTGACGCCGACCTGGATCGCCTGATAGTTGCTCACGAATTCCAAGTCCGCAGAGTGATTCGCGATGTCTGGCGTGTAGCTCAGCAGCACCTGGAGCTTCGAGTCTAGCAGCTTCTTGACCATGAGCACCTCGGTGACGGTCGTGTACTTGGTCAGTCTCTCGACGAATTCGCAGGTCTGCTGTATCTTGTCCGCGGTCTCGTTGGCCTTCTGGGTGACGACTCCTAAGGATATCTGCTTCGCGGAGAAGACCGATTCGAGCTCCTTCAGCAGTTCCTGCTTACGTTCCTCCAGCATGCTTCTGTAGAACTGGAAGGTGTCGTTTATCTCGTTCTGTGCCTTGTGGTACTGAACCTGGAGTCTGGCGGCGCCGTGATCTGCCGCCTTGACTGCGGCCCTGATGTCGGCCGCCCTGGCCCGACCCTCCTGCACGGCTCGCGCCACAGCTTCCAGCTGCTGTGGTCCTACTTCGGAGATGTGAGCGCAGTCGTGGAGTGGTCCAGGGTGATCGGAAATGGTGCACTCCTTGCAGACGGGGACGTTGCACGCCCGGCAGAAGTACTTTAGTAACTCAGCCTTGTGCCGCGGACAGAAAAGGGCCTTCTCGCCGTTTCCGCCGTTGATCACCAGGTTGCTCTTGGGCTCCTCGAGCTTCGAGTCACCCAGGTTGAGCACCCTGTGACCCTCGAAGCAGTGCATAAACTGATGCGCCATCACGCAGTTTGGACAGAGGAAATTCGCGCAGTCGAAGCAACGCGCTATCGCGTCCGACTCCGTCGACTTGCACCCGGTGCAGCGCACGCCGCCTCCTAGGCGACAATGAGGACAGGGCCCGTCGCCGGGTTTCGCGTCCAAGCAGAGGTCGCAGCTATCTACGTCGCAGATCGCCGAATCGCTTGCTGGCGGGGAGCTGCCGCTCACTGTTAATGGTGACAGCGAGGCTAGGGAGCCGAGGGAATTTGCGCGTGATTCCAGCGAGGGTGTCGGGGAGGCCATCTTCAGTCAACCGGCATCCCTGAAAAATAGCAACAACAAAAATCATCATCGATACGTCATACGTCACAGCACGATAACAAGGTAACGCCAATAGTTATTACTAGAATACAAATAATATTACGTTTTTTTCGACTCGACCGACTTTACATATTTTTCATAGTACACCCTGTCTGGTGCTCTAGATAATATTCGGATGATCCGATGCACCCTGGCTGCGTCATTGAGGAAATACGTGTACGAGGGAAAGGGAGTGTTCGTGGCTGAGCACCCTTTAATTAAACGAACGTCTCCACTACCTGGATGGTTGCGCGACTGCGCGTATACGTCCTGCCGCGCCAAGGTCACCGATACGAAGGTTATCGGCCTCACACCTTTCTCTCGGCAGATCGTACCCAGGCAGGTATGGTTATCCGGCGTGTGTGCGTACCAGTCCTGGGAAACAGTGGGGAAGTCGGGACGGGAAGAAAAATAAGAAAAGTAGAGGAGTATTATGGAGGTACGAGACAAAGGATGCACCGGACTTCCAAGAAGGAAGATATACCACGGGGAGTGCAGTGCAGCAGCGCAGTGCAGCGAATACAAGGGATATATATCTCGATCGGGTTTGTCAGATAAAACCGAGGTGAATGGACGCCCGAGTGCAGAGCACTGTGGGACCGTCGTCTTTCCTGGGAAAGGATTCTACGTATGCGCGGCAACGACTTCGGGTAAGAGGTCAGGAGCGGAAGGGCCAAAAAGAAACCCTACTCGAAAAGCGACGACGTCTAAAGAACGGAAAAAAAAAAAAAAGGCGAATTACGCTTCAGGCAAAAACCTTAAATTTGAAAAATCACCATCTGCATTCTTCCAGTGAATTGGTCATAATGAAAACTGTAAATCCAGTAAAATATTGGATTGCGTAACAATCGTCCCCTGGGCTCTACCGTAAATACACGTACAGTTGGCATAGCCCCGGCGCGCAGAGTGGTATGAAAGAGCGACAGAGTGCAGAGTGCATACGGATAAGAACGAGGGGATGAATTTCTATAGAAATGGATGCAACTGCATCGCAATAGAAATACAACGCAGTAAAGTTTTGCACGTTAACGCGCTGCAGCAGCGAAGCGCCGGTTACAGCTGCACGGTGCGTGCACCCCTTCGATCGATGAGAGCCGTTTCGAGAGAGGGATGATGGTGGTTGTGCGACCCAGCCTGGCGTGGCGCGACTCAACGTGTTCGAGGGGGTAGGTTCATCCCTCCCCGCCGCCGAGTCCCTGGCTCCTCGCTCATATAAGGGGGTAGAGGATCGTCGACCTTGGCTCGCAGGTCTACGTGCAAATACAGTCGAATACGTGTCTGGTAGACGGTGTCTATCCAACGTTCAGAATTTCTCCTAGGCCGCGCAATAAGTCGTCCCTTGGATTCAGCACAAGGGCATACGGTGCGGTAAGACATTATGAAACGAAAAAAAAAAATATTTATAAAAAAAATAAACGAATGAGAGAATATTTTCTCGATTTTCGTCCACAGATTCGAAGCAATTTTTTTCATACAAATAATTTAGACCTCGTATGTTTAATTGACAGGGAACAGGCGTAGGCAGAGAGGGACTGACCAGACAGCGAGGGTAAATCGTTGGGGCCTTCGATTCGACCAGTCGCGTATTTCTCATCGAAGATTGCACTCTGGTTGAATGCACCGTAGCGAGGGGTGGCGCACGACGCGTCTCGTTGCCATGGCAACCCTGCATCGACCGTCCCAACCCCCGAAGGGGACCGACGAGGGCCAGGGAGACTATAGTAGAGGCAGAAGGGGTGGGTGACCACCCCTGGAATACTGGCAGCGGTGCATCGCCCTTCACCGGCTCCGTTATGAATACACTACCCGTCCCTCTGTATAGGGTGTCCCTGGAATATCGTAACCTTCGAAAATCATCTTGAAACACTTGAAGAATCTTTACGACCTCTGGAATCCAAATCTACCACCCTTAAAATCAACAAATGGACAAACGTAAGTTACACTGAACTTAGAACGTTTCCATTGCAGAGGTCAACCTCTTGGTGATAATTTTTTTAAATTGAATTTACGAATTTGAATTACGACGTATGTCGTATATTGTATTGCAGCATTCGCTGGAGAGAACGTGATATGCGTGTCCTCGATGAATGACGAAAGGAATTTTCATTACCACCCCGTAGATCGACCATGCACCAGCAATAACCCGGAGTCCCATGATTCTCGTCGGTGACAGCGGCGCAGCTCCAATGTCATTGGCGTCAGCTATTGTCGGATCATTTTTCGCCCGGCTGACAGATACAAACGGGTCTTCCATTTCATTAATATTATTCCGCACAGTGTGCCTCAATGTCTGATCAATATACGAGAGCGACGCGTGTTGCCGATGACGCGCACCTACTTCTACAAGGCCCAGAATATCCCGAGTATGAAGCTACAGGATTCTCCTTGTTGTATGACAGAGAAAATTAAACAGGAAGAGTAGTGATATATACATACACACAGACCCTTGCATACCGGAAGCATCTTCCAATGGGAATTGGAAATTATAAACGGAAATAATTAAGACAGGGCACTGAAACGATAATTGAATTTTTATCAAATTTAAAGAAATTCAGTATCACAAAATCCACTGTTAATACGTCTGTAGGTAAAATTCGTAGTTAGGGGAATTATTATTCTTAGATACGAAGGACGGGACTGGCGTGCCCGTGGCTCGAGTGAAGGGAGAAAGAGAAAAAGAGAGACAGAAAAATAACCTCTTAAACCATCTTTACACGCTCCTGACGTCACTACCTGTTGCCAAGACGACCGTCGGCCCGACGACGACGACGCCGAGGACCTTGGAAACATCACGACTCCGGAGACCTTACTATTTTACCTAGACCTTTCTTCTTCTTTTCCTTCATCTTCTTCCTCTCTTCGTCATAGAGAGCCTCATTAATGACAATACAAATTTCCTACGAACGCCACATATATCCACGTATATAAATTCGCCCGTTGAGGATTCCCCGATCTGTACCTGGAGATCATCATTTACGTAGGTTATATGCATGGTGAATCCGTAGCATGAGTATATCTAGGAAAATTGTATTCTTGACCCCCAAAGATCCGCCCGGCAGGGAAAAATCAGGTACACGTATATGGTCGAGCAGTCAGCAGAAAAATTTTCTGAAAGCGGTCCAAGGGTTCTTCAAAAGATACTCGTCCACTCTCATCCACGCGCTCATCGTGTATCCAGGCCTGTGTACACACTCTTCCGTATTCTCGGCATCTCCTTCGGAAGTTAAATTTTCGAAAAATTAAAACAATAACAAAATTTGCCATATTCTCAACATGACCGATTTGTGATACGAAAGAGGCTGAATGTGGTACGTTGTCACTGAGATTGCTAAGATACGTAACTCCAATGGGACATAATTTCATTATGATTTTTCGTTTAGTCAAATAGTCACGATCCAGAACAACGCACAGAATACACGAGAAAAACGCAACCAGAATCCAACGTAAGAATGAAAACCCTGAGGACACGCGTAAAAGCTGATCGGTATGCGTTAAAAACAAGCTATTATTGGGTGCTAACAGGAGTGACGAGCGATCACAGACTGTTAACAAGTATAAACGCCACTGATTTGCGAACAGAGGACAGCGGCAATAGATTTCATGGATATTCAGCCTGCTCATTTTCATGAAAATTAATACCTTGCTCGACAGAAAGACGCGAGTCAAAACGGATACAAATTAGACTTATAAATTTCTTTGGCAGATTTAATTTCCCATATTCACCGATTTATTAACATAAATCACATACATGTATACGCATACACGTCAACCACACGATTTGCAATATCGTAACGAATTAGCACGTGATCAATGTCCGCGTGCGCTGTCGTAAAAATATATCGTGCCAAAACGATTTGCCAATTTTCATATTCGAGTAACAACAATGGCGTAGACAAGAGTAAATTTTAAAAGAACCGAACGAGCTCGCACGGCTGAAGTGGATAATTTTCTAGAAGAGCTGAGGAAGCGTTCCTTACGTAGGATTTCAATTAATTCCATTAAGTAATTAATGTTTTTTTTTTATAGCCTACAGTCTGCAATTGGAAGGCTCGGTTCAGACGGCGTCAAGCGGTCGTTATTAATTAAGCAGACCTATTCACGATAACACAGCAGTATAGCAGCTGGTCGCGTGAGTGTTCGAGGTACGTGTATAATCAATCCTTATACGTGCGTATACCCCAGTCGAGCTAACTCAACCCCCCGGTCATGCCATTATCCCTGAAGAGGATAGAAAGGCGTCCCCATTGTCCTGAGGGATCAGCGAGATCCTTAGGCCGAGTCTAGAATTATTAGAAGGACTCACGCCCCTGTTCATAAGTCCTACAGGAGTTAGTAGATACGGAGTATACCTGCAAGCTTATATAATACATATACCATATGCGTAATCGCAAGCATACACACCCGGAAGAAGAGTCTCAAAGTTGTGCCGTGGGGATTCGAAAGGGAAGTGACTACTGACGAAATTTTGACAAGTGAAAACTTAGTGACAAGGATCAACCCTAAATATAAGGGTAGGTTTATAGAAACGATAACTCGTTAGATGGACGAATCCGATCCTAAGTGCAAAAAAGATTTTAAAGGTTTTTTTTTCTTTTTTTTTTTTTTTCATCCCTTGGCAAACTTCCTTCGAAGTACGTACGGTAGTTCACTCACGTCTTTGTTTCAGCCACCTTCCCGAGCCCTTATCTCGTTCTACTACCCTTCGCAAGCATGCTTCGAGCCGCACTCGTCAATTCAAACAGTTTTCCGTAGATAAGGGTCGTAACGTCTATAGGGTGTTCGCGAAATACGACGAAAAACGGTCACGTGAACGTTTTGACTTTATGGGGTATATTTAACCCTTTATACCCTTTTCTTATACCACTTACCCTCAGGGGGTAATATATATCGTGTATGTCCAGGGGCGAACATACTTTTTTTCCTTGGGGGTTAATGCACTCAGGTTGGTAACCGTAGAACTACCGTCGTCATTGCTAACTGGCAACGTGTCGCACCCTTAAGCGTTACTATTGGGGTTGAACAAAGCGGGCTAGGACTACCGGTGCCGTTCTTAATGGACGACAGAAATATTACACCGAAGCATGAGGGAACATTGTCGTGCCCACATATGTATACCTAAAGATTATCCAAGGTCCCAATAGGGTCGGACGCTATGTAGAGATTCTGCGAGTATAGGGGATGAATATGAATTTTCGTGGTTGTTGTATCTGCGGAGTGGCGAAATAAGAGAGGATGGAAGCCTGGTGCGAGATTAAGAGGAAGTGAGAGAGAGAGAGAGAGAGAGAGAGAAAATATAAAATAACGTGAGCGCTGGTAATTCGAGACTCGAGCCGTGGTGTAGAGGGGGGAAGAAGGGTAAGGGTGAAAATAGGGGTGGAAGAGAGTGTCGCAGGAAGTGAACCCCAGTGAGCTTGGGTGTCGGGAGAAAATCAATAAGCTTCTCGGAAAATGCCTGTTGGATTTCCAGACCGGAAGTGACGGCACTTGTCCGTAAATTCCATATGAAAAAAAAAGTGTGAACTTTTTCCAAATAAATTTTTAGTTCCTCGCAATGGGAGATGAAAATATCCTTTTTGTTTTTAAGATTCGAATAGAGAAAAAGTGTTACTTGGAGTGATTATTTTATATTCTCATTTCGCGTAATGTTCTCTGATATCGCATTTGACTTCCAGCCACCTCCGACACCCCCGAAGACCCGACAAGTTTTCGCAGCTTGAAAACCCGAACTACGCCCGGGGAATCTTTAAGCTCGGCCATTAGTCGTACCGAGTTTCTTTTGGTGTCGAGCGACGAGCGACAAAATTACACGGTGTATTTTCATGCAGATCGGGCTTAATGATAGCGGGTTAATGCGCGCGATAACTTCTCAACGTGCTGGATATCGCTTTACATGGCGCCATTGAAAATACGAGCAGGGGTACTTAGACAGCCTTAACTTTTCGAAAGGACCCGAGGGGGGACTCAGGCGAGGATGAGAATCTTCGAGCTTATTTCAATCCTTTTTTCTGAATTATTCAACTTTGTCCCGAAGCCTCGGAAATTTTCATCAAGGAATTTATATACCGGTGTAGAAAGTGAATTACGCGTCTAGAAGATTGGAGCACCCTTTTTCGGAGCGCCGATATATTAGTATATTCAACAAGCTACCCTCGACTCTCGGCAAGACGAGGGTTGCAGGCCAAATTAAATCGAACCTGATAAAGCTGCCGCTCGCTCTTATTGCTTTAAATTCGTTAAATTTTTTAAAAGTACTTTAATTCAGCAGTTCGAGAGTATATAGGGACGAAGTACATGGACTCGCGTCTCTCTAACGAGCAGAGTGGATCTCGACCCTTAAACTGTACACGCACGTAAAATGAAAACGGTCCTGCGCTTTTCGATTAATCAAAAGCAATAACCAATTGTCATCGTCAGTGACTATGTAATAATTTTCCAAAGTGATAATCTCACCCCTATCGTATATCCAAAGGGCGTACGACACAAGATTACCTGTTAAGATAAAAGTACAAAGTTCGCCAAAACTTTGGACCCTCGTATTGGCGTAGTCCGACTCTACCAGCCCTCAGCCCTCAGTGTTATTCTCTCATTCAGCATGAATTCCCATCAAAGGAGTGAAAGCTTTGGAGAATTGTTATCCATTTTTTTTGGGACCCAACTCCAGCCCTATTCCGTAAATCAACTACGACTCCTTTGCTCGATCGCGCCTACCAAGTCAAGCAAGAAAAAAAGAAGAAATAATCGCGGTCGGATTAGAAAGACAAAGTGAAGAAAAAAATTCAAGTGTACCGGACGTAGAAATAAAAGAAGAATGCATGGCCAGAATTCAATTTGGCTAATGAAAAATTCACCGACCAAATCCTACACCCAATCCAAAGCTAAAACGATTCATATGTACACCACTCTCCATATAGTTAGGTACCGACCAAATGGATTCAAGTAGCGAGTCCGTGAGTCATGACTCTGGAGTCTCGAATCGGAGAGTCCAGAGTGTTTCTGAACGTTCGCCGGCGAACAATGACGCAAGCAATTTGTTTTAATTAGCCGTTCGCCGGAGACGAGGACGGGTCGGGTCGTTTGCACGGTAAGTCTCGGGGATGCGGGACGCGGGGCGTCGACGTCACCGGCGACGACACCCGAGCACTTTTGCGATACGAGCGACATACAAATTGGCGAATTATCTACACGCTCGACCGAGCACGTATTGCCATTCCTTTGCCAAAGGTACGGACAGACAGCAGCGCGACCCGCCGCGCCTGGGTCCAGCCATCCTGAAATCGGGTCGGACCCAAACGCCTGGGTACCACATGGATCGGGATCGTACGGTCGCCGTACCCGTGCGCAAGAAACAGTTGAACCCCGTAAGGTTGAGGAATCTTTTTTTTCTCTCCAGCTTCCTTTCCTTTCACTTTCAGAAGGGCACAAAAAAAAATCCTCGCACGGCTTTCCCGCGGCGTGTCGACCTCTTCGAGGATGCTGGATAAACGAGCAGAGTAATGGTCCAGGGAGGCGCGAGGGTCTCGAAGTGCGGAAAAGGGTCTTTTCCTGCTGGCTAAAAGGGAAGTTGAATCCGCCCTCGTTCACGTGGGAGCTATCTTGCCCGGGATTGCCTCTATACTTTAATGAGGATTGCCGACGAGCTTCAGGAACGTCCTGCGGACAGTGGTATATAAAGAACGAGCCCACCCCGTAGGAATAGCCCAATGTATTCGAAGACGGTGACGATATTGGAATCCCCATCGGATGCAAAAAGTGTATGGAGTGTGTTATCGATGTGCGACCAGCCCCTCTTTCATTCTCCTGACCTTCGAAAATGCATCCCCGACGTTCCTAATACGACCGACGGACCTTTTTCCCCCATAACGCCGAATACCACTTCAGCAGGGCTCGTTACTGCATCGCGTCTCAAAACCAGCAACGCGAATAGGGGGGTAGTTTCTTCGTGACTACCCGGTATAGTTCATCAGTTTTCATGTGAATCCAATGTGCGCCCCCGCGCCAAGAGCAATATGGCATCCCCTAAATAAGAGGGCGTCTTATCTCAGGGTAGCAAGGGCTTCGCTTACCATACCCCTACTCTCCACCCCCTTCAGCCACCGTACCAAAGAATCCACGTTGAGACGTTGAAACGCCATCTTTTCATTTTTATTATCTATCAAGGGGCGCGGCGCGAACCCTTTAATGAATTTTTCGGCAAGGGGCCGCACGGGAGATCGAAGGGTTAACGAAGGGTGTTTCCTTTTATCGAGCTATAACCCCTGGACCTTGCGAATCCTGGCTTAGGTAACCGGATTCTTCTTGAAGTTCAGCGTATCTGCGAGGCATGATCGGCAATAAGCGGGACGCTGCTTATTTTCCATTAGGAAATAATTAAAAACGTTCGTTTTATCGTCGGCGCGTCCCGAGCGTGCGGCGCCGACGTCGACGTATAGTACGTCGAGACGCTCCGTCACTCAGGACTCACGGCAACTCCGTGTACACAGTTCGCTATATAAATCTACCTGTATATATATATATATATATATATATATACCAGGTATACTATACTCAGCCCCTACCCTCCAGTTCTGTATACACATATATACATATAACAACGTATACGCTATACATGACTGTACCACGTGTCATACGGTCACGAGCGTGTACCCTATATGCTTTAGCACGTCGTACAGGTCGTATGGAATATTTTGTCGTTTCGTGAGAACGCCAGTGTTCTCGGCGATATATCGTGTTCAATATAGCACGCGATAACCATTCAGTATTATACATACGTAAAGCACGTACGAACATCAGCATTCGGTATACAACTATAAAACCAAAATACGCTGTCGTCGATAGAGCCCTGCTCTCTTGACTCCGATATTACTTTCAAGCGACTTTTCTCGAAGCACCTCGAAACGAGCTCGTGTTGGGTGCGTATAAAAAATTTCCGAAAAAAAGAAAAAAAAAAAAAGAAAGGTCCATAAGGAACAAGCACGAATTTCCTTGGGTCCGGAACCTTATGAAACGTCTTCTAGAATTGGGAAATAATATGGTTGACCGTGCGGGTGAAAAGGGACGAGCGGCACGCTGGGAACGCTGCAAGAATGCGAGACGTCGAAAAGATAATAAAAGAGAGAGGAATAGAGGAGGCGCGAGTTCCCAGGTCAAGGAGCCAAGCAGCTCGAAGGAGAGGATAGACGCGTAAAGGAATAAGTTTGTACCGTAGGTAACGTATGTACCGAGATAAATGGGTTCAGTGATCCTGGTGCTATACCGATAGGTATCATTGATAATTGTAGTACCGGCAGATACTAGCTAAGAGAAGTATCAAAGTGGAAATAATAAAGGATCGTGAGCACACAGGACAGGGCCGTAGACATTGTGCATCCGTCTATCCAAGAAAATTTCCGTTCGTCGAGTGAATCTCTTGAGCAAAGCCGACAAAAGTCCCTCTTGTCTTGCTCGATACTATCCGGGGAATCCCCGAGGTACGGGAGACCGCCAAGTACAGATTGCCAGAGGTGAAGAGACGAGGAGAGGATTCCCCGACAAAGACGAGTTCCCTTCAGTTAAGAAGGGATTCCCATCGACACATCGCCGGAAGCGGGGCCAGGAACCGTCGGGCGGGGGTCTAATTAGACCACTGCGCTTAACAAAGGAACTTAACGAGTAACGAGCGACCAATATATTCTCTTGTAATTCAAAGACATTATGATCGTACTTACTTCTTCGTCCTGCCATTATTGCACGGTAATATATATATATAGATACCAAGTGTAAATATGTATACATGCAGGGGATCAATCCCTTTGAAATATTTCTGGTTACCCACAGCCCCTCGCGCCATAGCCCATGCACGTATATATTTTCCGGAACGAGAATGTATATCAACATATAAATTTCCTGGTATTATATGCCCAAAAGAGATACGGCCCTGACGCCATGGTACGCGTACGGCGAACGCCTTGGCTATACGGACAGTATCCATGCCCATAGCAGCATCCGCTCTACGTATTCTACAGTTCGTTTCATATCGGACTGCACGAGGATTCCTTTGTTCGGAGTAGCGTGCAATGACTCGGGGGCCCTGAGACTGGGGGGCCCCCTTTTATACCATGCCTGCAGTGTGGGACCAGGTGCTTCGTGTATATACATGGGTGTCCGTATGTAGATGATGCTACGACGCGACAGACACACCCAGGGACTCTGGGATAAGTAGAGAGGAGCGGCTACGGGGAACCGAGACACTCCCCGGAAACGGTGGATCGAGTATGGTGGAAACATCAATTTTTATGTAAAGTCAATTAACCGTGTAGTCAACGACAGGGTCATAGGTCACCACGTGCTTGGTCACATTTATAATAACGTTCGGTGTCCCGAGAACCTCTTCTTTTTTTTTTTTTTTTTTTTTCCTACAAAATTCGTTATTGCCAGACAGGGGTTACGTAGCGGTAGAACCTACATATACATATTAATAAAGGCCCAAGGGGTAGTTTTCGGAAGATCCAACGCGTCTCGTTTAGCTAAGGGATGAACGCGAGTACGGGCCTCCATTTCCGGAGGTGTTTCAAGAAGTTAACCGAGCCGTGTAACAACCCGGTAATACGGGTGTATACATATGTACGGAGGCAAACCCGTTTCGCAGGATTGCGCGACCGAAAACTCTCACCCTCTCTAGGCGAGGCCCATATACCATCCAACATAACTCTGCTTCCCTTAATGCATGCGTAACCCTGTAACAGCCACGAGACACATATTGACACCCGTGTACATACATACAGCAACTGACTTACTACCCCATTCGCCTACCACACTGGTTGGTTTCACGGGGGGTTGTAACGTTTCGCGACGAGCAATGTATACGACGGTTGCGTAACAACCCCAAGGCACGCGCCTCATGCTGGTTAAGTATGCACGCCATGCGGTAAATTAATGATACACCCCTGATACGTGCGGGGCCTGGCTCCCCCGGTAAATAGGCAATGCGTATACGTACCGACGACAGTGCACCATGAAAAATCGCACCAAGGACAAAAACTATCGGCAACGTACGCGCTTAGTCTTATGGTACTTTTGTATCCTTCGCCCAGTCAAGAGACTCACCTGAAATCAGAAGGAAAACAATGGCCTTTACTTTTTGTTAAAGTTTTACGTTAAATGCCGTGAAAAAGCGCAAGACACTTTCCTATGCCGTGCTCTTATGACAAGGTAGAATTTAATTGTAGCGGCAGACCTCACGTACGTCAAGGTCCGTGTAAGCGCACCGGGATTTCTTTATACACAAGATTGGTTCCAATGCACTGCCGCTGTGTGGCGCTGCAGTCAATTTCAAAAGGGGATGGATAAGAGAAGAAGTTGCAGGAGGATGAGAGGGGAGGGACGGGGGGGTGGCGGGGGTCAGAGAGAACCGTCGGCGAGAATAAAGTGCATCCGGCCAGGAGATAAATCTCGGAATGGATGCAGGGCATCCTGGCGGAGGTCTGGGATGGTAATTGATGCGGTGACGTCACAATGCCCCGACAGGATTGATGACCCTCGATTTCAATGCGCAAAATGCCCTCTTCAGCGCATTCAGCGCATAATCGTTTCCCATTTAAGCCGCGTCTCCGTTGTCTCCCGATACGGTGAAGAGCGCAGCGGTGGAACGTCGCGACGCGTAGCGCCGTACTGATTGTTATGACGCGCTTCGTGCAAGTTCTACGGTCGCGCGAAGCGGTGACTCGTAAATCACTGGAGGATCGTGCGCGTAATTTAGTATATACATATTGTTCTTCAACCCCCAGGGACATCCTACCACTTCAGCCAACTCGATATTGCGGTCGGTAATATAACAACGATTAACGGAAGTGCCGCTCGGGTTGACGACTTCCGGCGAGACTGACACCGACATACTCTCTCGATGTCGTACGAGAAACCGAAGGTACTCCTTGTCGAAGTATGCCGAGTGTTTACGCGAGTATACAGATTACACACTCTCTAACCGTATTAGTCTATTAATCCGGCGTGTACAGCGTGTTGCGCTAAATTGAATACATCCATCTCAATCAAGGGTTGTAAATAATACGGCATGAGACAAAGGGGTCAGATACTGGCAGTATCTATGGCACGTTGAGAAAACGTAACACCCTCTACCTATACCGTGTGGACGTAAGAGGGACGGACGGACTACAGCGATAATACTCCGTACAGCGAAGTGGATCCTCGAGTGGAGTAGGTCGTTCCTTCCGGGCGTCTTGCATGGAAATGCGCACGAGGAGCCTGACGTCACTGCGCAAACCACCCCTGTCACCGGTGAAGCAGCCTCGACGCCCTCCTGGCAGCGTGGTCGAGCCATGAGGAAGAAGGGTGGAAGAAGCCGAAAAAATAGAGTGACAAACAGAAACGACAAGGGAGAAAAAAGGGGGGACGGAGTGGAGAGTGGAAAAGGGAGAGAGACGAGTAATGGAGACGAAACGGAGAGTTAGCATGCCTAATATGCAGCCATGCTCCGTTTCCCGGCATTCCTAACGAGGCATCTCGCGAAGTAGAGCCATTTCGTTTTTAGCACTCCCAGTGCTCATCTTGCGCTAACCACGACACCACCAGGAACATCCACTAGTCAAAATTCCTACCATTTCAGATTCTCACGAGGGTAACAAGTCGGAGTGTGAATTTTTGGACGCGTTTGATTTTGTTGATGACCGAAAAAAGGAGGAAAAGGACAAAGGAAACTAAGTTGACGTAATAAAAGGGTGTAGAGAAAATATAAAAATTTTAATGGATATAGCTATAGCTATATATATAGAAAAGAAAAGAGGAGAAGATTCTTCCTATTCGTTTTTTATCTATACCCATTTTTTATTCACATATTTACTTTGTTATACACGTATTTTTTATCTTCTCGACTGCTCTACTTCAGAGTATGGCAGATGAGCACAGCGTCGGTAGTCGATGACTGGAGGCGTCGGGACGCCAGTATCTCCACAGGGACTTCACTCCGTCGTGGCTTCCGCGATATAGGACCTCGATTCTGTGTGAAACCAACCTGGTTTCGCCACGTGACGCCATATTCGACTTCCGGTCGCGATATCGCGATGTTCAGGTGTTCTCAGTCGCAGAGGCAATAATCTTCAGGGTTTCTCAGCCTATTGCGTAATATTACGGCGAAAGATTATTTTCGACATTTACGATCGATATCGAAAGATAGGTTATATACTGTCAAACCGATTTCGGAATCTTTCGTATTTTACGAGTCCTACGTGGCTACCTGTAAGTGCGAGAAAGACAGACTCGAGAAGCCTCACGTGCGCAAGAGAAGGACAGACGTATAGATGGCCTGAGTAAGCAAGCAAACATATACGAATCTCTCTCGAATTTCCTCTACCACAAGTACATATATACAAACTACCGTAACTTCCGAAAGAGAATATTTTATGAATTTTAAAAATATGCCGATCGAGGTCACAAGGTTGGCCTCGATAAGAATGATAAGCTCGAACGTCACAGTATTAAAAATCATAAAACGTATCCACGGTACAGGTTGAATTTTGTATTTGAAGAAAAAAAAAATGAAATGAATAAAGAAAAAAAAAATGAATAAAGAGGGTAGCTGAGTTACGTTCCGTGAATAAATACTTGATGCGCAAACTCCTATCAGTTACCAGATTTATTGCCAGCGCAAATCTCCCGGCCCT
>NW_014333027.1:2235644-2240103 GCF_000341935.2 Cephus cinctus
CCCCCCCCCCCCTCTTCACCGCCCTCAAAATTCACTCTCACGCCAAGGGACTCAAGAATTCATGCCGGAGGCTCCCAAAGTCGGTAAGAATTTTTCCTCGCAGTCGCCTACCGTCAGACAGGCCGCGTCGAGTGGTTCCGCGAATTAACTATTAAAGCTCCGCCGCGAGATTCAAGCCTGCGTCACCCCTCGTGGCGCTCGGTTCCACGGGGGTTTCTCAAGATTGTCGGAAAATGCCGAAAACCCCCGGGCAAATGACGCGTCGAAGAGGCGTTAAGCCCAAACGTAAAAGAAAGTACGCTGAACCGACTAAACGATCCAACGGTCGCCGCCAACCTGCGCCCCCGTTCACGTAAATACCCTTCACGTAAATATCAGCTTGCAAATTGAACGCGAGTGGACCCAGAAGGAAAGCGCGTAAGCAGCGGCTGGCAGCGGAAAGCGGAAGTGACGGTTACAGAATTAACTTCTCTGCCGACTGGCGCTCCGACTAGTTGGCATTGGATGGGTCTTTAGATTAGTCGCGTACGCAGTCTCATAAATACACGACTCGGTCCTCGGGCAATATGTAACCGCAAACCCCGGCACTCGAGTTGTCGAGACGCGTCCCGTCAGCGACCATTCTACGTTTCCAGGGGGTATCCAGCAGCGAGCACCGTCGCGCTCTTGAAAACACGCCTTATTCACGAATACAACTCGGTACCAGAAACCGACCCTGCGGTTAAAGCCAGCACGACGTGCGCAAATTATCTTCCCATTGAAAAGCATACGACTACGCGCATCCACTACAATGGTGCAGGGTATATCCATGCATGGAAGGTAAATTCTCAAGGGATAACATATATTCTACTTTTTATTATTGCCACGGGTACGATATCCTATATACGTACCGAGCCAAAGTTCACGAAACTACGTACATCTTTTAAATGCGCAATATACAGTCACTCAGCAGCCTATATAAGGGTATCGACTGAAGTTGGCTCCGCCATAGAAATCAAATGAACGGCTCTAACTTCGCTCGGCGGGCTCGGCCTGAATGACCCTCTGCAGAATACCCGTGCAACACGGAGAAGCGAAATTTTCAAATCCGCAATCATTCTCGTTGGTTCTCAATGTGAATAGGATAAGGAGGGTGGATTCGTCGTACGCCCGAGACGTCGACGTTTAATTGTAAAATTCCACGGGGTCCTGATAACGTACAACAGCGGTTTGGAGATGGCGTTCGTTGAGGACCGGTCCTCGTGAAATGCTGGCATCCCATTAGGTATCTCACAGGGACGTTAGCGGGGTTCGTATCTGTATTCGATTAGGCAGCCGCTTGCGGTATTAGCAGGAGAGTTGGCGTATAAGGGATGCGTGCCGGTGCATGAGAGGGAGCGAGAGGGAATGTGCTAGGGGCTGAGGTAAGGTTACAATTACCGGATCGGAGCAAAGCCGGAAGCGAATAGGCACGCTCGGCCAACCACAGTGAAAGAGAGAGAACCCGTCGGGATACCCGGGTAAAACGGAGGGAAAGAGAGAGAGATACTAGTCGCCGAAATTCAAGGCTGTTAATATACCCGTCTAGGCTTTGGAACGAGCTGAGAGCGTCATGAATATTCTGTACGGGTGTATCTTCGTATACCTGCCTGTTTTATGTTTAACCATTATACTTTATCCTCTTATCTTCGTCTCTCTCTCTCTCTCTCTCTCTCTCTCTCTCTCTCTCTCTCTCTCTCTCTCGTACAACCAGCAAACCCGTGAATGGGCATAGCGTCTATTTCCACTGTGGACGAACGATCGTCAAAGAGAACCTTAGAATCCTGGAAAGAGACGGCGCTTTGGCCCTCCCACTGCTCGGCAACCCTGTCAGGGCTCAAGGGATGAACTACGCCCGTTTAAGGCGCGAGGCTACAGGTGGTGAAAATTAGCGTGGAGTCGTATTAAAAAGAAATTCTCGTAAAGCGTTTGCGTGCACGGTGAACATTTTTAATTTATGAGATTCGCGAGTGAGGCACGTAAAGACCGTTTAACCGGAAGGTTGTTTAATATTAATCGGCTGAAATTCGCTCAAATACGAAGCCAGGTTCAAACGAGGCAAATACCGAGAGGTACGGGCACCGGCAAACGGACGGGCAGTGGTCGTAACAGGATCTGGACGTCCTCGAGATATTTCGCGCGTGAGAAATTCGAGACTCGAGGACGTTCCACCTGCGCCGTTCTTCATTATTTTTCCTTCTCTTTTCCTCGCGCTCTCACGGACACGTCGACCACGGTACATTGGCCCGTGACGAGGAGGCAGGCAGCGCCGTACGACGGAGTGCCGGCAGACTGTGTGTGTCGTGGGTGCGCGAGCGGATCCTTCCTGAAAGAGAAGGAAATTGACTGGGAAACGAAGAGGAGCCGTCAAATTCCCAGAATCCTACGGAGCGTGAGGCGTGGAGTTTATTACCGTCGATCGTAAACCGGAAGCCCGATGGACGCCGTCTGAATCCCAAGAGATCGTTCGCCTTGAGACAAGGCGGGCTCGACCGGGAGAGAGCGAAAGAGAGGAGGGGATGAACAGAGACTGAGATAGACATAGGGATAAAGAGAGAGAGAGAGAGAGACAGAGAGAGAGAGAGAGAGAGAGAGAGAGAGAGAGAGAGAGAAAGAGAGTAAGATAGTAAGATAGTGGTAAACATGCAAAACTGCAACGAAATCAAGATACATATAACAGACCAGCAACGCTAGCAGTATAGGCTGGAGGAGCGAGAAGGGAAGATAAAACGTTTTTAAAAAAGCAGCGAGGTCAAAGTAGGCAAACAGAGAGAGAGAGAGAGAGAGAGAGAGAGAGAGAGAGAGAGAGAGAGAGAGAGAGAGAGAGAGAGAGAGAGAGAGAGAGAGAGAGAGAAGTAACGAAGACAAAAAGAGAAAGGATATACACCGGGCTAAAATTCTCAAGACATCAGCGAAAGCTCGTTAGCCGCCGTAAATTCCTTAAGGGACTCTGCAGTTCCCGTCTGACCGTAGCAGAGGGCGCCTTTATCGCGCTGAAAGCGAGCGGGGCTTTATGCGCGAGACACGAGAGAAAATTTTATCGTGTATGGTTGTACTATTTTTTAAACTGAAAAAAAAAACTACAGAAAAAGAAGAAACACAGAAAAGAAGAATAGACGAAGACAGGAAGGAGTCGACCGGCACGACTGAACGGCGATTACGGGCCCAGGACGAGGTGCGAAGGAGAACGATGGAGGGAGGGTGACGGTTTTTGGCCGCGAGCGATTACGGGACGTAAAGGTGCAATTACAAGTAACGCCATTAGCGAATCGTCGAGTCCGGATTGTCAATTAGTTTGTGAAAACGACGCAATCAGTATTCTTGATGAGGCTCCCCTCCCCTCACCACCCAAGGGAGGTCCGTTACTCCGTTACCCCGTGAGAGAAAATGTCGTTCGTTGCTCCGCGACACAGTGGTACCACAACCCCGAGCGTTCCCTCTCCAGCATTCGAGAGCTCGCGGAAATCGTCGATGTTGAATCCGCACATTTATTTTTCTTTTTAAATTTCCACGAGTTACGTACCGCAGAGGCCCCAGCCCGGAGCGGAAACTCACGCACGTTCCACATACGTCGTCCGTGCATGCGCGTCGAAGGACTTAGGAAACGCGGAAGCCACTTCCTGAGACAATCAGTCGCTCTCGGAGTCCCAGTGGCACTTCTTATCGGAACGAGTGTGCAAGAGATCGTTTCAATGTAAGGACGTAACGACTGGGCGTCGAGAGTGAATGCCAGGACACGTTTATGTATATATATATACATACATAGAGAGTGAAAGTACGTAAGTTTATTTAGCAATGTACGCAAACAAACCGACTATATTCGTAATGCGATAAGATCAAGGCGAGTCCACAAGGCGCGAAAGAGCTATATCGCAAGTGCCTCCTCGCGCAGGATACGAAACAGGATATCGCAAAGGCGTCGGGCGGTCAATCAAAACTTTTCGTTAGCGTAAGCCGTCACGAATTCCCTGAGAAAGTTGGTTCGCGCCTATGCGCGTTACGCACGGGAGCATACACGCGAGGTATAGCTATGTAGCGCTGCCACGTGTTACGATGCCTGCGAGTGTCATACGTACGCGTATTAATATACGGATACATAGGTATACACGAGTCTCGCGTTCTTGCACAGTGCCGGGGTAAATAAATAAGGTGTCGCTTTCAATTGACGACGTAAGGTCTAGGTAGAGAGATTGACTTATTGATTATCATAATAATACGCAGGCGCTCCAGCGCCGAAAAAAAAAACGAAGCGTACTCCGAGCAGTGGAGCGTCAAAGCGTAATACAAGAAGGACCTTAGGAATACAATAAAATGTACATAGCTGATGGGAAAACTTGAAATTTTTCGTCGATTCGCTGGGAACGGCGTAACGCGGCCTCTCGATCGATACAGGTACAATGAAAAATATGAAAAAGACATTATACGCGAAGGAACGATAATA
>NW_014333027.1:2240384-2257577 GCF_000341935.2 Cephus cinctus
GGGGGGGGGGGGAAATCAACCAAATAGAAATCGTGCCAAGGACCACCATTGACCTTCGGGGTCGGGAAACGAGACGAGCCTTCGGCGATACCGATTCGATTCGCAATGAGTACGTAACTATATATATATATAATGCATATAGATATACCGAGCGGAAAATAATGGCACGACGTGGTAAAGTTTTGAGAAATTGTCGTGTGGGGTAGGGCCCGTAAATTCTATTGCGTGCTGCTAATGGTATAGGAAGAAATAAGGCTGGAGGGGGGGCCAACGACATAGCACCTCTTATCTATATATACAAAGATAAACACTGTATATAGATAGGAGAAAGGGAGGAAATGGTCTGTAAGAATGGCAAATCGACGACTATTCGAATCTTTGGAATTTTCTCCCGACCGAGGGGATAGGTAAATAGAAAGAGAGAGAGAGAGAGAGAGAGAGGGAGAGAGAGACAGGATTAACGGATATGATATACGAGAGTCGAAGTGACGTAGGCGGTAGACACCAAGATGAACCGGAAGTGTCCTTCGTCGTCGTCATTTCCGCTCCAAGTACCCAAGGAGACGGGACCCACCTTTCCAGTCGCTACCGAGACCATTGCAAAATTCCATACCAGTCGAAATCTTATAATAATATTCACCGAACAGAAAAGTCTTACGTAGTCGAAAGCGAGTACAATTGTGAACGAGCCTTAAAGGATGTTGCGGCTAAAGAATGAAAAGAAAAAAACCACGAGAAAACACACATGCAACGGCAGCCTAGCACCACGTGTGCGGGTTGCGGGTGAATCTGCCGGGAAGAAGAAGAAAGAAAAAAAAAACGAATAAATAAATAAACTTCACAAGAGGATATGCACGAGCTTACTCGACATAGTAAGTTATAGTATAAGACACGCATACCACACACGGCACGTGGGAACGATAATAAATAAAGGAAAGATAATATTTGAACAGAAAAAAAAAATCTCCAAGAGGTCGTCGCCGAACCCCTTTTTTTTCCAATTCCAGTTCTCGATTACAGGAGGAGACCGGTTTTTGATTCCAGTGACAATTAATCAATCCAGTCCCGCTAATGAGCTCAAAGCAAGTGGCAATGAACACGCTTTCGAACGTACGATTGACCCACTCCCGGGAAATTGGACAGTTTTCTATAGAATTCTCACGGGCAGGGGCAGCATCCCAAGTCAATGTACTACGAGTCAAGTCTGAAGATCAAGAGCTCATCAGGTATATACGTACAGTGTGTAAGCTTAAAAAAAATGATTAAAAAATAATAGTCGAGTCCGGCGAGCGTAACGACTGACTATAATCGTAAAAGAAAAAAAAAGACCAAGGATCATCCGTACGTCGGGGTTAAAAACCGTATATGCTCGTAAACGTGAGCCGCGCGAGATATCGATCTGAGCTCGAAGAATCCGCTTAGCATACGTTAGCTCGTAGTCACATATGCTCGCACAGTGGTACGCGTTACACATACGTGGTAAGAGAGTAGGTGAAGTCGCGTACGGCAGGCGGGACATGTGTGTACGTGGCCTTAGTAGGCGGCGACGACTGTATAGAAATTCGTGGGACGATTACGCGCAGAAACTCGCACAGATTAAACTCGCCGAAGTCGCGTACGCAACGCGACGATATTCAGTTGCGTTGCGAATAGACGAAAAAGTTCGTGCGAAGGTAGAGGCGAGGTATACATAAGCGGAAATTGACTGTAAGGCTGAATGAAGTATAGTGCTGTCGTATCGTAACGTATATTCCATACTTAGTACCACTCCTGGGTATACCCGATGCCTAACGGCAAGTGTAATCGTTACATGGGGACTGACGATAAAGCCTGTGCCACACGCACGCACCAATCTACGGAAACTACGGTCGACCGAAGAAAGTATTCCCAGGCGAATCGTGTCTGCCGTGTGTTAACAGTTACGGCAGGCAATGCAGGTTATGAGGTAACACAGGTTCGAGACGTATCCTTTCACTTTGCATTTCACTCGCGCAATCACCGAGTGAGATGCGATCACTTACTCGGTGAGCGTGGGTCACCCTGACCCATAATTATAGCGAAGAAAAAAGTGTCAAACGTCTGAAGTAAATTTTTTTACCACAAAAAAAAATTCACTCGTGTCTAACATATGAGCATAACGTGTCGGTAATTTCGAGTAATACGAAGTTCCCTGTGAAATTGCATTGTCGATTGGGATTTTTATTGATTCGAGTGTAACATATTCTGACAGGCCGCGTATTCTGTCAGAGTCACGCACGTGGCTCGTGGGACACGTAGGGGAACAAGGCTGAGTTGCAACAGTTTGAAAGGCGCTCGATGTGGCAATAGAAAAAAAAAAAAAAAAAAAAAAAAAAAAAAAAAAAAAAAAAAAAAAAAAAAAAAAAAAAAAAAAAAAAAATAGCGAGACACTCATTTTCACTAGATTCAAGACAACACGTTGTTCCTTACGGTTTGATGTACGTATTGCACTGAAGTGAGATCTAGAGTAATATTTTTATAAGGGCTGGACACTGTACCATATGGTATTGACCATACGAATACCAGAAAAGAGATATTCTTTTTTGAGGGAAAAACATTGAAAGTCTAATAAAAATTTGTATAGTCCGGCCAACGTGAACGATCATACATTTGGACGTTCGTTTATCGATAGGTATTAGTTATCATTATTTTCCTGAAAATTCGAGACCTTGTTTCCATCCCGCATACAGGCGCCACCTCCTCGTTGGACATCTCGGCGCTGCTTGACGTGGCGTAACATTTAATTTGATTGTTATTAACGCTCTGCCAAGTGCAGTAATTGAAGTGTAAAGTTGCGAGAATAAAATATTCAAAAGAAGAAAAAAAAAAAGTACGAATAAAATTACGACAATACCGTAAATGCTGCGTCTCGAGTATTTGGTGTATTACGAGAGTGAGAGATAAGGAGCAAATTAGAAATGGCAATCAATTGGCACAACTTTAATGGCGAGTATCGAATTTCCATTAAGCCTTTTATCGCATTGCCAATCATCCACGTCGAAGTGCAGTAATTTCTCATGCTAAGAGCACGAGGCGGCTTCTCTCTCGCCGAGAAGGCGATTGCGCAACTGGCAGTTGTACATACACGCCATGTAACAGTTATGTGCGCGCAGCAGCGAGTCATGTCGCGAGCAAGGGAGTAATAAAGGGGGGCCTTACTTTCGCTAGTTAAGGTGCGTCCACAAGGCGCGCAATTATCCCTACATACAAATTATGTGTACGAGCGCGTTTACGGGTGGGAAAGAGTCAAGTGTCCGAGAGCCATAATTTCTTTTATATCCGTAACCGCAACACCTCTCACGATTCCCAGTTCACGCGGCATCTGAGAAGTTAGGAGGGTGGAAAAGAGAGAAATGAAGAAAAGGGAAGAAAAAGGATGGCAAAGGAATTTTTGGCATCATTCCGAAAGGCGTGTCTCGCGGTATCCCATCTTGCTGGATGAAAATGGAAAAGACGAGGACGGGGGGGAAGACAAGGAGGGAGGATGCTTTCCCCTGACGTATTTTCGACATCGTGCATTATTCTCGGAAGACCGGTTCGCTTGTTTGGGGTCCGAAAGAGAAAGGTATGCCTGGAATTTCGTCGGGGCCCGGAGATCCCTTTGGCCGACCAAAAATATCCGAACCCCACGTATTGAGCCTTTCTCGGAAAGGATCTTTCGGGAAAATCGAAAGAATCCATGAAAACCCTACCGGAATGCCATCGCGCTAGCCAATCCCGACCTGGCATATCCATCGTCGCGTCATTCATAATTCCCGCCAGTTTTTCATGTCAAACGACCAATGACACATCCGAACGCACGAACCGGACCGACTGTGCTTTAATCACGATTTTTGCGCGTGACTTATCTCGTTTTCGATGACGCAACCGATCAGCTGAGCAATTAGCATCGTTTAACCCATTGAATCAGCGTACAGCAGTAACGATTCGCATGAACGAGACGCTTCGAGTAAGGAGAGAATAGAGTAAAAGAAAAATGAGAAAAGACAAAGGGAAACAGGCTGACCGATAGACGAAAAACGTGACGCAACCGGATGTGCCGGCTCGAAATTACCCAAGTTGCTCGATGAATAAGTCTGGACGTTAATGAATTCGCAGAAACCAATCGAAAGTGGAGACGGAATTTCGTGAAAATAACGAGAAACTGGCAGCGTGTACAAAGACGTTCGGATCTACGAAAAAATAACTTCCGACCTGTGTGAAGTTAGCCCAGCACTTTTCGAATATTTTATTTATGAAAATTATACTGAATTGTGCTGCGGTTGTGCTAATTTGTGCATTTAATCCAAAGTCGAGAACTTTAATGGTTTTCGAAAAAAATTTAAAAAGACTAAATTTTTGCCAGCCTAGCACTTTTCGAATTTTTTATTTTTCAAAATTGTATTCAGTTGTGTCAGCTTTGTGTTAGCTTGTGCCGTTAAACCAAAGTCGATACACCTACGATTTTTGAAACGATTGAAAAATTGTTGCGGTAGTCCTTCGTTAGTGCTACTTCATAAAAGTCGTAAAAACCAGATTTTAAGGAAGCAGCGCAAAAATGCAACCCTCACGGAATACCGTGAAGGTTGCTCTGAGAAGGTTTCTCCGTAAGGGAAACTTGTGCTCGCGTAGCACAATATAGCACAACTTTTAGTTTATCGAAATTCTGGTTTTCACGGCTTTTATGGAGCAGCACAAACGAAGGACCACCATAAGAATTTTTCAATTTTTTCAAAAATCATAAGAGTATCGACTTTTTACTAACGGCACAAGTTAGCACAAAGCTGGCAAAAAGCACAATTTTCAAAAATAAAAAATTCGAAAAGTGCTGGGCTAACTTGACACAGGTTAACTTCCGTTTACGGGATGGATCCAAAGTTGATCTGAAAATTCTCGTACGATGAAAATGACTCGAATCTAATATCAATTACCGATCCGAGAATGATCCACAAAGGTCTATTTTCTTGATTGATATAGAAAATAATAACCAGATAAATTTCGTATCCAAGCCATATTTATTGAATGTGAAAGATCATTTTTGGATCTTCAGTCTGTACAGACCGAAGTGATCCTACGTAGTAAAAATGAAATATGGCGTACTCCCAATAGGACATACCCACCCACGTGGGGTCATTCATGGACCATGTAAAATAATCAATCACCGAACCATCCCGTGTCTAAAATTGTGGACTCTTTAACCTGCAGCTGTCCCCCTTAGCAAGTATCCGTATGGCCGCCATTATCAGCTAGAAAACAGGTACTCGACCACGTGTACCGAGAGTGGGAGTGCCGACCGTTCCGTTCGTATGCACGTGCGATAAAGTGCATACAAGGAGTGCGAAAGAATGAAACGAACCTACCGTGACACAGTTGTGAAATTCAATAGGGATAAAACGAACGTTGCATTTCAAAGGGAGGAGAAGATAAGTGACAGAAATACGTCGAATAGCCAAGAGACTGAATAACCCACTGACACTTTCGATTTCGCAGTTCTTCGTGCTCCACGTGTATATAAACGTAGCGTGCTCTCGGCGTATGGGGTACACCCAACGCAAATACAATGTCTACTCTCATCTGAGGCCGGATGAGCCACGCATTCTTATTACGTGAAGTCAGCGTTTTTATGTCAGCGACGAAAAATCTCTTCGAGCTATCATTGCGTACGTTTCTGTTACTTTTTTTTTTAAATGTAAACTTCACTCATGCTTTCCTTGGCTAGATCATATGTAAATATATACATGCATGTCCACACGGGAAAGACCCTAAAGTACAGCCTGCAAGATCTATACGTATATACGTTATATCTGCAAATTCAAGTGTGTTATTCCCTATACTTTCTACGGTAGTCACTTTTCACACGCTCGCAGGCGGCTTATTTTTACGTTTAAATATGTAAAATTGACAATACACCCGTCTACAAAAAGTGACTAGCACGTAAAGAACGGGGAATGAAAAAATTGGATTAGCAGTGTTACAGCGGATGTACGAGTGTCAATGAGCCTGTTTCTCCATCTTCCTCTGATTGGCTGTCTAGCGAAATGGCACTTGGCTTGGCTTCTTTTCGTTCGGGCGCTCAGACCGTGGGAAAGGAATTCCACGCGACGGGAGAATGAATCACGGCTTAAGGGGAATACAAAATGCCAGTTCGAGAGCAACGTACCGGTTGCACATTTCTTCTAGAATGCATGAATCGTGCATGATTCACTGTAGAAAAGCCAATTAGTGCCAATTATCCTTAGACTATTAATAATTATTATCGCCCGCCGAACAATCGTACATCGTGTACAACTACCGGTTGCACTGGTGAAAAAAAAAACAGCCGTTGACGCAGTGCCGATCTTTATTTGCTTACGTATTATGAAACAGGAAGCCTCGATAGAGCCGAGGAAAGTTTCTACCTGCTATAGCGTGTAAGTAACATGAACGGAATGAGTTCACGTATCAGGAACGTCTGTACGACGATGGCGAACGTACCGCGCGATTTCAAGAGACGTAAACTGAAGTTTTACCGGAAAATAGAAAAAAAAAATACGGACAAGGGGCGCACATGGAATTTTCAAATCTCGTGCTATTCGCGCCTTGTAAATGTTTTTACGTTGTCAAATTTATTCGCCAACTATTTTCGTCGGGCGGATCCGCAGCGTGCGATCCACTCGGCGCGAAGGGCGAACGAAGAGGGGGGGAAGGACACGCCAACGTCGTCGTGACGCCACGCGGCGCCGTTATCGTTGCCACACGCGTCGAGATGCCAACGGCACTCCATTCGAATGGTATTGGGTAAAGAAATTTACTTTCCATCTGCAACGTTTGAAGAAATCAATTTTTTGTATTCTTTCAATTGTTCCTCGTATTCATGTTAAATATCACTGTGATCCCTTATCTCTTATCTTTCCTAGTAACGCGGTATCTTCCACCCTCGTTCGCTCAGTCGAGAAAAAAGGGACAGCCAGGAGGCTTCGTCGGATAAAGGTCGACGATTTCCTTCCTGTGCATCCTTAAAATATTTTTTTATCAGGGGTTGCGCACTGAATGGGGTTAAAAAAGCGGAAGATCGAAGGAGATTTCCGCCGGAAGGATATACAAGGGATGTAAACGTAACGCGACTGTTTGCAAAAGCAAAGGAGCGAAGCGTTAAAGGATTTTCGTTGATAATAATAATGGCACAGATACGAACAGAGAGTATGGACGTGCGCGACTGACTGACGACGAGGACGCTACATTTCATTTCCAGGACACGATTTAATTAAGGACTCGTAGCTCGTGGCGCAGCAGAAAGGATGCCACTCAAGTGGCCAACCCCTCCGTCGATGCTCGTTTTAACAGCACGTCGAAGAAATCAATGACTCGAACGTCGTTACTATTGGGTGTCGCCATATTATTTTTTTCATGATTTTTTATTAGCGATTATAATTACTTTACGAGTTGATTCTCATCATTCTGCTAATTAAAAAACAAATTGATGAAGTCTACGGTTCAGGACCTAACGAAATTATTTTATTTACTCTCAAGTACCGATGACCAAGGGTCTCTAGTCATCTAGTAATTTAAGTATTAATAAGTATTCGCGACAATTATAATGAGGCTAAGTTGGCAGCTCAGCAACGATCGAATTTCTTTTTTTCATATTGAGAAAAGCAGCAACCAGGAACGGGATAAAGTGTGCTAAGGCGTCTATCTACTTTTGGTAAGAAGTCTCTTTCAAAGGAAAACTTTCTGGTGGCATCAACGCCATTGGAGTTTGAGAAAGGGGGTAGTACTATTTTACAGAAAGTGGTGAGGTTAGGTAGACCCCGCACCCGGATAGGGTAAGAAGAAGCAAGGGAGGAGAGAGGAAGCGACAACCGTCAACTTGTTGCTTGGTTCGATTAAAAAGTTGCAAGACGAGAAACGTGTCGCTCTTAACACGTTCTAATTCAGAATGTATTCATGGCTCAGAAAAAAGAAAATTAATAATAACAAAACTCGCGATATTTAACAAATAAGAAAATCGCGGAGAAGAAGAGTAGCGAATCATACATTCATTACGGTCGAGAACAAGAATAATATGCATGAACTTTATACAAATTGAGAACGGGCAATAAACTCTTCTTGAATTCTCAAGTACAAAGGAGAAAATACTTATCGCAACAATATTCTTTTGAAAAATATTTCGTACAAAAACTCACTGCTTCAATTTAATCCAGGGTGCATGTCGTGTAGCTGAATTAATTTAGCTTTATGATAAAAGCAATGGAATCGATCTTCCCAATGACATTTTCTGTGGCAAAGTATATTATATTTGACACAAGTACCGCGTGACGAATTCTTCTTAAACACTGCTTGTCCTATTCACAAACAACAATGACAACTTTTGATTATATTATATTAGAAACAAATTGGGGAATTAAGGATTATAAAATGTCAACGTGTACCAGCTTCTACAGAACAGGTTAGGTTCCCAGACTGTCTTTCTGACTGTATATACCGCGCGAGCGTTAGTGTTGATACACTTTTTTCTTTCTTTCTTTTTCTTTTGTGTCTCTTTCCATAAGACAAGAAAACCGATAAAACCAGTTGTTAACATATACGTTTGGTACACGTAGTGCTAGCCAGCACGATCGAGCATGTGTATAAATATAAAATATATTATTAGAACAATTATTTTTAAGCTATATATCATAATAGCGTTATTAAATATACACACTGTATGTCATGTACAGGTTATAAGCCTCACCGTATATACGAGGATAATCCGTAGTTGGTGAGAAAAAAAAAGAAACACTGCTCCTTTAAGAGAATCCTTCCTTTCTTAAATCTCCTTCCTGTGGCACATATCACAAATCGTTGAAAAACGTAATTTCTCTTTACTTTCCTTGCGATTCTGACTTTAAGTTAATATTCGATCAACTAACTTATCGTCACGCGCACGATAAATTTCACCTCTACAATCACAATATCTCTACTGTATTGAGAGAATGAAAGAGAACAATGGCAGAGATTATTAATACAGAAGCCGTCCTCTCTTCCTGTCACTTCACCACAAACACGCGCGACGACGTGACTCTTTCGGAATGGCCGTGGACCTTTTCGAGGTTATGCCACAGAAAATACAGACGCGTCGAAGCAGAACTGCGTTTACGATCGGAAATGAAATCAACAGAAAAATGAAAAGATCGTTACTAACCGTTAACGACAGTTTAAAATTATCCAGGATCTGAAGAGAAGCACGCGACAATGTTGAATGCACCAAGAATTACTTTTCTTGGACGAATCAGAGTCCACTAAGTTTTCTCGAATACCAATTTCGATCTGCCACAATGATATCACTTTATATCTATATAATTATTTCTGACAATAGAGTCCCGCCGATTTCGGAGTCACTCACGGTAAAAATCAACAAAGCTCCCTCCGCGCGAGTCGGAACGCGTCGCGTGGTTGACTGGATGACTGGCTGGTTGGCTGGCTGACTATGGGTAGTGACTGGTTGGCTGTGCTAGCATTGGACAAAGGGATACAAAATGAATGAACATTAAGGAACGACGGAATAAAGGATCACAATTTAATAACAAGAGGAATAATCGGTAAAAAAGGAACTTATCGGCCAGTTAAACGTTCTTCACACCTTTTTTAATTTTCCCGGCTATTTTAGTTCCTAGTCTTTCCACTGCTACGTTTCTTTTACCTTCACGATATTCTGTACGCTTTCTTTGTTCCGTTCCGACAATCACACAACGCGGTTAATACAAACGACGGCACTGAACTTCTGTCTCGATTATCAAATTCTCGCTACGAGACACGAGAGTTCTAGAAGGAAATAAAGTAACAGCCTGCGACGCGGAGTCTCTTTCTTTGTTCAGAGGAGATCCGTTTCTCGTGACATGTCTCTCTTACAGTGCTCACTCGTGTTACGTTACTTTGATGCGAGCAGTCGCGCGGTCTGTTGGTAACTGAGACAGGAGTCGCGACGGAGGCGCGTCAAGCGGTCCCGACACTGGCGTCTAGATGCTAGGACGCATGGTGGGGGTCGCATTTCCCCACCACTAACGTTATGTCGGTTCATGCTCCCCTGTGGCAGCAACCCCACAGTCGAAACTGGCGCCCACTGGTGTGGCAATGGCACCCCTTCTAGTTATGCACAGTTACACCCTGCTCTTATTTCTTTCTTTTACTGTTTTAGTTTTGTACCGTCTTTGATATTTTTTTTTACGGCTTCGCAAAACCTATGGACAGGGGTTACGGAGAGCTTGGATCTACCTTTCCTCTGCTTTGTACAATGTCTTTTTTTTATGTTGAGCAATATAATTTTCCTGGCTGGAATTAGCAGGAACCCTATTCCGAGACTTTTGCAAGCGAGGGGTGCATCTATAGACAAGAACAAGGAACCTGTAGTACGGTAGGCTTAAGAACTTTGAAGATGAGAGTCGGTTGGGCAGAAAAGGAAATAAGGGGGTTGCTAGGGTAAATCCTCGATTGGAGGGTAAATTAAAAGTGGTAGCTAAGAATGGTTTTGGGATGACGTGGCGATGGCGGCGCGAATTTTATATTATTAATTGACGTTCGACCAGCCTGCGAGATAGACCGAAGCCTCTATTTATCTTTCACTCTTTCATCCTCAACCACAGCATCCATGCTACCCTTGGGACAAAGGGGTATAAGTGGCAATTTATTAATGTAGAACCGAAAAAAAATTAATGAAAAATGATGTTGGTCAGAGCTATTATTTAATCGGCAAATATTTTATTCGTTGTACAAGATAAGGCGAGAAAGAAAAAAAGAGAGGGATCATTGAATTTTCAAAGATGCCAGCATAAATTTATGCGAATTTTAATCCTTTCTCGTATTCGATAAGATACAGGGAAAGAAAGAATCTGGGTTCATTCTACTGCTTTTTCCCCCTTTGTTTTCCTTTCAAACATTTCAGAAAGGAAAAAAATCCATGTACCAGCACACATCGTTGCCAAGTATATATTTTATTGTACGTCCTCAGGGTGCTGCAAGGAATTCCATCGTACAATAAATATAGAATTTCTTGTCATGACAATCTACAAGGACTTCTATATACGAAGACAATTTTTCGTTAATTTTTCTTTGAAATTCATGATAAAATTTACTGTAGAAACCAATAATCGTGGGACATCGTTATCGTTTCATTACTTACTGCTTATACACACGATATTTTGACTGGCTACAAGTAAATTTGAAAGTGCACACAGTAAATATTATTTGCTATTTTTACTGCGTTTCACGGTTAAATTCACCTGACGCGACGTAAAATTTTCTGTTTTGCAAAAAAAATGTGATTCATATAACCAAAAGCTAATTGACATATTCACAACATTGCGAAACGTATAGTATTATTTAGGAGCATTGCTTCGGCTGAAGTTAGCTCATCCATTCGTTCTCTACCGTAGAACCATGTTCAGACCGTTCAACAGATCTACGTTTATTAACCTGAATTATATTTTTCGAATATTTATTTCTAATTTTCTGCACACATGTGGGAGAATAACTGAGACGAATAAACATAAATTAAAAAACAATTTATTAAATCAGTACCATTTCTTAACAACATTTGGCTACCATTGCTTATACGTACTGAATGTGTAACGACCCAACCATACGTTTGAAAAACATATGAAAAAGTCAGAATGTTTTTCGTGGTTGACTTTAAAGGTATGAAAAGTAATCCTGCACTCCAGGTGAAATTAAATGTAGCAAACGAGATAATTCGGCTGTTGTAGACGAATATTTAACTTGAACAAGGTAAAAGCTACAGTTTTGCACTACATGTTTTCTAGCTTCGAAATTTTGAACGTACACTTCAGTAAAAGCTGACGCTTTATGCTTCCTCTTTACAATTAGTACATTTTCGCTAGTCGCTCTTAAATATTATTATATAGATAATACGTCATGAAATACCACGATGTTCCGTGACTACCAAGATTTTCACGATAATTTTTGACGAAAAATTCTCTCCGTGCATAAATGGAAAATGGTTCATCCGAGGTTGGCGAGCATGATTGCTCTTCGATGTGGCTTCAAAGTTGACCTTAAGGGCAAATGGCCAACGTGACGTCAACGAGCAGTTTAACCGGAAGGGTAACTCAATTTTCGAACGCTTGACTTGCTCCTCTCGTCCCGCCCCTATAGTTTCGTACCCTTGAACCACCCTATATTTCCCACCAGATAATGTACCGAGTACAGTTAATTAGCACGGGCAGTCTATAATAAAAAAATTCAAAATTCGACTTAAAAAGAGTGTATATACATCTCAGTGCTCAAAACTCTTGAAGAACCCTGAAGAGACCCTGAATCTCAAGAAATCTGAAATTCCAGTAAACGGTACAGCATCCCTTTGACATTTGGTTAGCGTTCAAAAGTATCCCTCAAGAATTCTAATTCCAACGAAAATATTTCCGAGCCGAGGGAGAAATATTTTGGAATTACGTACAATTTTATAAAACATAACAATGCCGCGCAGGCACTAGGAAAATGAAATTTTAACGAACCAACACAGTGGATGATAAAGTGGGTGGCGTACAATTTCCAAGTCACAAATAATTGCGAGTGTGAATATCGTGAGGACGGAAGGCACAGCAACCCTCGATTATTCAAAATGGCTCCGCAACACTATATACCACTATATACAACAAGCAGAGCGTAAGGGTGAAAGTGGGTGGAGTAAGCGAGACAAACAGTTTCTGTTTCACGTACGTGCAGCCTCGCTAAAGCGCTCAATTCCGCAAGGGTAACAACGGGCTAGTGGGATCAGAGCTAGAAGGGTGATCCCGAGTAGCACGGGTCTTTCCGGCGGCTTTAAGGGCGGGTTACCTCAATGTGGACATAAGGGTGCCGTTACATGGGCGCCTTTCCGGCGAAATGAGGCAAATCAACCATCCGATAAAGCCAGACAGCTCGCGCACGCTTAACGAGCACGATGATCAAGTGAGAAAATGAGTAAAGGCATTGAAATTCTCATTGTTCAACAAAAATAAATAAAAGAGATAATAAAGATAAGAGTTTAATCGATAAATACAATTTTCCATAAACGAGCAAAGAGAGTAATATTAAATACAAAAAAAGGTACATTTTTTGCTTCCTCATAGAGGAAGCTATGTTTTCATGCAACATTTTTTTTTCGAGATTTTCATGTTGGAATACTTAACATGGTCTAAAACGTGAAGAAAAGTAGTTTAGAAAAAATTTCCGTATTTGTGTGTGTGCGTGTGTGCGCGCGCGCGCGCGCGCGCGTGTGTGTGTGTGTGCAGGGCTTCGAAAATTCAATTGCCTCTTACTCAGTAATCGTTAGAACGATCGGACCGAAATTTGGCACACAGGTAAAGTAGATATCCCTCTTTAAATGTTCGGATTTTTAATGAAATATATGCAGCCGTTGAAATTTTATGTAATTTAAAACTTTTTTGAAAAAAGGGCGTGGTCGCTCTAACTTTCGTAAAGGTTCGACGACTTAGCTAAACAGTTCTTCATAACTGAAGATACGTTCAATGTTGTTTGGTATTGAATTTCGCCAAGATCGCTAAAGCGGTTCAGATTGTACGTGGTTTTGAAATTTTCCAAAAATTATCGTTATTGTTTTGTTTGTTTTTTTAACCTCATTTTTAATTTTTTATTCCTATAAGTACCAAAGTTCAATAGTACATAACTCGCGAAAATAAATCAAAGAACTTCCTCATAGTGGAGGCTTTGTGAACGAAGGAAAAGAATCAAGAAGCAAAGTGTAAGATTCTACTTAGCATCATTGTGATAGAAAAAAACCAGGTAAAATAATGAGGAAGCAATTTGCAAGGTTCTACTTTGCACCCTTTTTTATAATAAATTATACGTACCATACGATACGTGGTGAGTGATAGTAAATTTTTTTAACACTATTTGTGGTAGTTAACCAGACGAGTGTCCATGGTTATAACCATAAGAAATATGCGAAAACGGGCAGTGAGCCACGTGAAAGATTCCTGTAGTTTTAGTAGCGTTGGCAACGTTGAAATTCGTTTCCGGGGCTACTGCCATTTTTCGAGGTAGCTGATTTTTAGGGTGTCTGGTAGCATAGCTACCCTAAAAGTGAAGTGGATTCCTGAGTGGAGGAGCCTTCGAAGTTATACCGGGTGTTGGACGTGCAATGTTCCTACATAAGACACTGCGGATTTCCGGTCAACAGTCTCGATTCCTTCGTGTACGTCGTTGTCAGTTTAACGCTCTCTCGCTCTGTTACTCTATTGCCCTCTCGCTTGCTCTCTTAGCGTATCACTCTTACCCTCTTTGTTTCTCTCCCGCACGAAGTGAGGCAACAGGAGGCACGTCATTAAACGCAAAAGTTTCACCACGCTCCACAGGACTTTGGAAGGCCCACATTAATCTTAAGGTCGGTAAGCAATTTCGCGTGGATATTTGGTATCTTGTAGTGAGTATTTCGACCCTTAAATCCCCACGGACATTACAACCCTTCTATACGGTGTCAGGAACGCCGTAGGAAGTTATGAAAAGGGGGGTAAGTTTCAAAACCGGAACATAGGCAAGTTTATTTTTTTTCTTCGCTAGTTAGCAACCCTTCTCGAATTAGTTTCAACCCTCGGATCCTGTACCCTTACTAAAAATTTCTTTTTAATAATTTTGACAGCCGATACAATTTTTTTATTAACAAATTTTGACAAATTTTTGTTCTCTAACTTTTCTATCAGCTTCATATAGTTTCATTGTATTGTATATAGAAAAGGAAATAATAACGACTGTTCTTAGTGCAAGAGACAATTACGCAATAGTGCGGTACCTACTCGTCGATTCTTTTATTTCTTTATTACGGTTACGAGCGGATGTTCCATTTCCTTTTTTTTTTAATTTCGTTTTACTCGACCGCTCCACCTTGTCGCTGCGTCGGTTGTCTGGAAATAAAGAAACAATAAAAAGAAAGAAGAGAGGTAGCCCACTTCGTGAAACATCGAAAATGCCGGATTCAAAGGGAACAAATCAAAAAAGGAAAACAACCCTTGAATACACTTCGCCGTTACCGACCAGTGAAACGACTGTCTAAGTGGTTCGAGTAGCCAGGACTCTCAAATGCCGCCATACCACCATTGAACCTGGTACTCTCAACATTTTTACCAGTGCTACCACCATTGGAATATTCATTCTTCCACTTAGGTCCTTCTCTACCAGGAGGGAGAAACTGAAGACTATCTTAGAGAGTGAGAGAGAGTGAGAGAGAGAGTGAGAGAGAGAGAGAACGCGTGCGAGAGTATATAGTGAGACAAAAAACAGCAAACGACCCAAAAAAGACTTGTAGACGCGCTCAGATTTTTCGATGAGGATGAAGAAAAAAACGAAGAGAGAAGTAGAGGGGAAAAAAAAAACCTTAATAAATGCCGGTTTCCATCCGGTAAATTCATCCTCCAGGAGAAGATTTTCGGTCCAGCAGCTGCCGTCTTTCTGGGGCTGATAAATTTCCGATATTGGTCTGCTCCTCCCTTGTGGCTTTTTGTCAAGTTTCCTTAACTTAAGATTCGTTAGGAAACACACAAAGAGATCGTCTTTCATACCCATTTAAAATGGACGAACGATCGTCGAATTGAATTTTGAATTTTTCAAATATTTTTATTACATACAAACACGGCTATTTATTTTATTCGGATTAATAGAATGATTCACTCGATCCTACCTATACTGTATACGATATATCATGTTGGTGATATTTACATGCACCTACCTTTCTTATGATCCTAGGGAATTTACTCTTGGTCAGTTGACTCTACCACTTGTCAAGCCTATTGCACTCACGTGCATATGCACATTTATAGATATACAGGTAATCAGCACGTGTAGGTCTGTACAGTCGGCTATTATGAATACTACTGACGTCAGCCTGCTATTAATATATCAATATTTACCCTGGGGTTGGTAGTACTGAAAAAAGGCGTTATAGTAACCCCGCCAGGAACGTACCTAAAGAAAATGTCGCGAAAGAATTCAGAGACGTTACAAAAATTCCTATTCATTCCTGTCAAAAGAAAGATCTGAAATTTGGTTTAACAAGAAATTTATATATTTTTATTTCATAAATAAATGAAAAAGAAAATATATGAAATTGGTATCTTCCTGTAGACCTGATATAGGTATACGTTCCTATCCTGAAGCAGCAATGGGGCACCTGCTCTCCAGTCCCAGGTTCGCCTCGTCCGGAGACGTTACGCGCAACCGACGTTCCCGTGCATTTTGCCCCTGCGCCCGTTCTAGGCATCTAGATACAATAGCCAGTGACCCTCAACTTCCGGGACACGACCAACGTCCCGAATTATTCGAAGGAAAGCGTTATAGGGCATTTCGAGAAACCCATAAGCCTCGAATAAAACTTCACGTCGCAGAATTTCGCCACAAACGTAAACCAAATGCACGGCAAAGAACGACTTTCTGATCCTCGTACCTGCGAAACGTCATAAAAGTCTAGAATCAACGTTTACCATAGCAATAAAATAATTCCGACATTGTTCTAAGACGATTTAACCGTTCTTTTTTTCTTTCTTTTTCTCTTCTTAGGTTCATTAAAAGTACCTGTGTCAAGGACAGACTCCTGACAACCGCTTTTAGCAAGGATCGTTACTTTCGGTACCACCCGGCGTCTACCGGTTTGCTCTTTTATTCTTTTTTCTTTTATAGTCTCTCTCTCTCTCTCTCTCTCTCTCTCTCTCTCTCTCTCTCTCTATCCTCACCACCACCTACCCCGCTTGTGTCCAGAGTCAGGAGGAGTGTCGGTGCGTCTGGAACGGGCAATCATGTCGGCGTGTGCCACACTGCAAAACAGCTGACTTGTACCTTTTTTTTTTTACATTAGGTGAAGCAAGAGCAAGGAAGCAGCTGGCCCCGGTGTTAGGGCCTGTGGGTTCTTGGGGCCTATGGCTTTACCGTCTGCGTCCCTTATACCGGGTGTCCGTCGACAAACTAGTGACGGTTCAGCTACTTTTTCAATGGTCTATTCGTGTAACATACCCATTACCCAGGCACGATTTACCTAACCTATCTACCCTACTTACCCTACCTTGCCTATTAGATTCTAACGATAAAATCTCACGGACGGCTAAGAGCGTAAATTGCGAAACTTTTCTACGGTAGACGCGAAATCGCTCTTCCCGATAATTCCTGGTTTCAACGAAAGTCCGGGATATCTTATCTAATGTAATATCGATAATAAAGAACGGGTGGGGGGGGGGG
>NW_014333027.1:2257866-2400563 GCF_000341935.2 Cephus cinctus
GGGAATGCGAGGGGTAAAAAAGTATATATATATATACTATACAAAGACATAAAGCACTTCGACACTCTGGCAATGAACTTAGGACGTAACGCAGAAACCGGAGGTTCTAATAGTGCGATATCATTCTCAATTAAAGACTTTTCCAATTAGTCTTTCTGTAAGTGAGAATGCTCCTTTACGCTTCTTCCTTGTTTATTTTTTGCAACAGCGCGAGAGATTCTCGATAGAAGAAAAAAAATTGACGCAGGAAGTGAACCAAGGGGAAACAAAGTTATCCGGTATGATGCAAACGATAGCCCGTGATCTCTTATATGGTTATCGAAGAAAAACAATATACGTTCAGGGAACGTAAACAAGATGAAGAGTGAGAGAGATAAGAGAGAGAGATAGCGTCCATGAAGAATCTCGTAGACGGTACTATATATAGTTGATGTAACACAATAGTACGTAAGTTACAAAGGTAAACAGCAACATAACGTTGTCGCATATGAAAATAGTCACTTTTGCTGAATCAGTAGAATTTTTTTTTTTCCATAATAGTCTAATCTCACATACGCACGACGTGCGATAAACGAATGTAGGCCAGAGATAAATTAATCCTTCCCTATCCCCCCCATACTTTTTCTCACTTTCTGCGACTGTTCCCAGTCTCACGCACGTGCGTGCACCCCCGGTACCCCTACGGTGAGGATTAGGATGAATTTCGAGCTGAGATAAATGTGTAGGATTAAAAATTGTTGGCAAAAAAAAAATATGTCCAATTTAGAGAGATAATAAATTTAAAATAAAAATAATATTTACGATTAAAAAGCTCTCGTGAGCGTGTAACGCATGTTATTTTATAAAATTTGTTTCTCTCTATCCTTGTCCATTCGTTTTTCTTTGTCACTGTCCTCTTGGCGAAATATTTATTTGGCACTGCCGTCGGCAGAAGTAATTTCCGTCACGAGGCACAACAACTGGTCGACCTCCTTGGCTTTTACCTAACAGAGACCTATCGAACGGATCTAAAGGTGCGTCCACAGAGGAGAACGAGCACGAGTAAGTTACGCAATCGATCGGCAAGATCGCGCGACTGCGGCAATGACCGTATTTTCATTCTGGACGGTGAAAGTGCCCCGGCAACCTTTCATTGTCTCGGATCGCCTGTATAGCCAATATAGCCACTTCCCATGTTTATTACTTTTTTCTTTAACTTTCCCGTCACTCCTCCTGGTCTTTGCGCGTTCTCTACTAGTCTCTTTGGCTCTCTCTCTCTCTCTCTCTCTCTCTCGCAAGTCAGTCATCTCCGTTCGTCGGTTCAATAATCAGACAGCTTACGTAACTTCTAATCCAAAATAACAGTAGGAATGATTAGCGTCGCAAGTCAGTCATCTCCGTTCGTCCATGTTTATTACTTTTTTCTTTAACTTTCCCGTCACTCCTCCTGGTCTTTGCGCGTTCTCTACTAGTCTCTTTGGCTCTCTCTCTCTCTCTCTCTCTCTCTCGCAAGTCAGTCATCTCCGTTCGTCGGTTCAATAATCAGACAGCTTACGTAACTTCTAATCCAAAATAACAGTAGGAATGATTAGCGAATAAAATAAAGCAGCATTGATAGTTCCAGTATATACATATATACTCTCCATGGTTAACGAAGTAGGGATCCGACCTGGTTTTTTTACGTACATCCTCTTTTTACGTCATTTCCTTTTTCTTCCTCTTCAGCTACTTCCTGTCGAGACCACGTCATACGGCGATTCGAATCTGGTGCCGATCGGCGTGTAATTTTCGTGTCACCGAATCGCCGAGATGTCTGAATGCAAAAGTGATGCCGATCGGAAGCGATATCGTATCTGTAATAGATGCGATTGTCGTCAAATCCGTCCTTGAGCCAATGTACGTGTGTTAGTAACCTCCTTCGAGACAATAATTTACGATTCCACGGGACAACGAAAGAGAAATGGTGAAATTCGTGATAAATCTTTTAATAAGTTACCGTATACTTTTGTATATCATTCGAACCGATGCACCAGTCATTGAAAAGAGTCTTTTCGATTAATCAACATTCACGAAATTTTGTATACCTCCCGTAAGTGCGAGGGAGACAGACTCATTGTGATTCACATGCGTAAGACAAGGACAGACATAAACCATCGTCGATTCTTAAACCATCTTCGTCGAACCAACTATGCAAATTTCATTCTGTATTATTTGAAATGAAGGGGTAACCGAGTAGTGAACTTTATTATAATTTTTTTTTTCAATTTTACTTTTACAACTTTATTAAATTCAAAAGACGTTTAATATACGTTACTATAGAATATTTGTGTTGTCCTTTGCTTTTCAATCCTTTTCACCGTCAAGAGTTTTCGCGATTTTTATAGAACTCGAGACTGACAAAGGGGACGGCAGGGTGCGACCGCCATTAAATTGATTCGTTGACAATGGATCGTATGACATGTACCATATAACGCTTATCGTATAATGGACAGGAGTCTAAGTATAATCCTAGAACGAGTTATTGGGTAGTAGACAGTGCATATAATAGCATCCAATGTACTATAGACCGTAGTATGTATACTATAGGCAGAGCACGTGGTACTACGATAGGCCCTTTCATTTTTCCTTGCTAATTATATGTGATCAAGTGTCTATCCCTGTTGTAAAAATACTACTGTAATGTATCCTTATCGATGAACTATCCGATGCTATCAATTTTTAATTGTTCTTAGATCGGGTTAGATATATTCATGGGTATACGATGTAGCACAGTTGAGTATACATAGCTATTGTCATAGTCCAAGATTTCTGGATATTTATATTTCTTGAATATATTTCCAAGAAAATCAAAGACTGTCATGAATCACTAAGAAGTCTATCGAGGGGTCGGCAGGGCCGGACAAATTTAACCGGGGGCCCCACGTGACTCGTTTATTATCGCGACACGCGCCGAATCCGATTGCCTCGTTAAATTCTCACAGCGATTAAACCCGACGTTCGAGCTTATAATATAGAAAGCGTTATTAACTTCCTTTCATACCCTGTCACGCCAATTTCAAAAGGACCAATAAAAGAATAAATTTTTTTTTGCGTTTCACACAATACTTGGTATCTCTCAGTCTTCTACCAAGGCAAAACAATGACCCATGACGATATCAGCTGAGTTAATGGAAACAATAAAATCAATATTCACTGTAGAATTATCTAACCAAACCTAGCTTTTTTAATATCCGAGTATTTCGCAAGTGCTATCTGTATAAGCCGTGGCAACAATTTTCAATGAAATTGACAGGGACAGTACCAATATAAAAAAAAAAGAATCCGTAACCCCTTCGATCTTTATTTTCAAAAAATTTCTACGTCGCCTCGCGCATACGTTGGCTTAAGAGGTACTAGATAAAATTCCCTATAGCTTTACATGAACAATGAATTAGCTTATTCTCGGCCATTCCACTGCGTTCATTCCACTTGTCGTCTAATCTGGCCCAAGTCAATGTTCCACTCCAGGGAGTAAGTCGTTCCGTTCGAACGGCTATGTAGGCTCAATAATCCGTGGCGTTCTTCTGGTGCCAAGGCCGCGCGACGAAAAACATCATCGACAGGGAGAGTGGTGGCCGTCCTGCTCTGACGATTTCTTGCGGTGAAAACGACGCAAGGTTAACGCCGTATTGCGTCGTCCTTTTTCCATTTATTCAGCCTCACCGCCAATCGGCAGTGGGCACAGTGAACGCCACACGGGCATCGTGCACGTACATAGGCAAAGTTCCTAACAGCCGTGAGAGTCACGAACCAATACGCATGCAGTCTGGCCAACCGTACAGCGAAATAGAATCGACAGCACGCGCCAGATATTACGCAATTGGCCTTTTTCGATCGCAACCAAGGACCCTACCGGTTTTGTCGGCCGTGCGACACTGCGAAATCGTGCAATCGGTTTTCGCAAAACCGATTCAGCTATTTTGACACGGAATTTGTATAACCGTGGGTGCTCACTCTTGACCATGTAACTGCATTGATTATATATGTATATATACACTGTATTAATAGACTGAATTTTTCTGATTGCAAAAGAGTATCCGAATGTATTTCATATCCCACAGCTTATTATAACCTATTAACAGTTCGGAGCATCGTGAACGCATATCGTCTCTGCCCAACGTCCCTTGCGCACATGTTGAAGAAATTAAACTTCTTTGGAGATTCTGAGAACTTACGGTTACGTTTCCGTGGGGATGACAAGAAGGGGTAAGGAAAAAATATGTTAGAAAAAGTGTGTCCTATATAGAAGACACGCCCGGTTATGACGTCATACTCGCATATGGTTCATTACGTATATATATGTCTACAGTACCAACTTGTATACTGCTACCGGAATTCTTCAAATTCCCACGTTTATTTTTCAATTCCATACACGCTTGAATGGGTCCCTCTAAATTGGCATTCGTCTTGGTTACACCTACCTGAAAGCAAAAAAAAAAATAAACATTATTTTTCTCGCTTTTTTCGAATAAATTATGGCGGACAGTCAGTGAGAAAAATTGGAATTTTAAATTCTACACAATTTTCTTTGAGCGTCCTATGAGTATATAACATTTTCCATATTTTTTTTTCTTATCATTCCTTTTATCCTCTCGATATATACACGTTTCGGTAATCATTCGTGTAACACTCTGACTGTACGAATCTCATGAATCTCTGCAAATCCACGAATTTCCATTGTAACCGCGAATAAATTGGTTTGCTCGAATTGAGGTGGCTGTGAAATAAATGTCATTTGCTCGTTTACATTTTATACGGCATATTAACGTTGTCCGTGAATTTATTTAAATCTTTGGCCATATTGCAAACACACTCATGCATATATTCATGCAGAGAACAAAATATATGTATGTATAGTTCGAAAGGATTTGGAGCTTTGGAAAGTTATCAGCTTTCTAATGAACGTGTTCTTATTCGAATCTCTTCGATATCCTTAAATAACATATGTTATTAGGCTATTTATCACCTAATGAGAGCGCATCGTAGGTTTTGAAATATTCATAAAAAAATTATGCAGTTTGTGTTATATAGTGTAACCTTATTCGCGCGATACGGTTCTCCGGATCGTGCCAAAAAGGCGGGTTCGAGCCAGAATCGACTGTTAGGAATTTAGGAAAGATATCAGGCGGAACAAATGAAAGTGAAATTTTGTTTTGCAAATTACAAAAGAAAAATATATTGCCCTACAACGGAATACAAGAAGGGTTAGCGCAGGTTCAGCCTAGAGAATGCTGGATGTTAATAAGCGAAGAATAGATATAAACGTAAGCGGAAAGTAAGAATGATTATAAATGGTATATACAACAGTTTAGTAATCGGACAGTCAATTGTATCAATACGGTTGTTACACGCAGTTTACCTGTACGATATGTCTGACGGAAATCGTAGGTAAACTTCTAGTCTCGCGTGATTCTATCTTGGCTCTTATGCTGATTGTATCAATGAAATATAGAATCGTGTCTGAAAGCAGCCTCCGACCAGCGGAATTTGATTACAGAGTTGACTCGTTAAAATATAAGCGTAAGTTATAAGTTATAAGTTATAAGTTTTCCGCAAGGGAACTCGTGATCACAGGTAGACGTGGTCCTATCTAAAAACAACGTTGCCATCTTGGCGAGGTGAGAAGTCTCATTTGCAACGTAGCTAGTTGTGCAAGTCTTTAAATAAGGTATGATGGCATGTATAGCGGAAACGGCACAATGATCAAGTGTATCAAAGTGACGGCCCAACTGAAATGCAGAGATTGATTCTATCTGGCAGAAGAGACGGTTTGCTCCCTACCCGAGACGGTTTGCTCGATTACAAGAGTAGAAGTACCTCTAGAAATGATGGTCAAGTGGGACGGTTTGCCCGCTTGCCCGAGACGGTTTGCTCGTTTACTTTACTAAAGGTAACCTAGCTAGCTCAGGTCATAGAATGCTCGAGTCGCGAAACGTCGCCGTTTATATACCCGTCAACGGTAGGCCAGGGGGCCTGAGAGGTGCCGAAGAATTGAGCGTCGCGATGCCTACGAATTGTTATTACTTGATATTTAAGGTTGTTCGGGTTAGCGGGATCTTATTATTACCGCGATACGAATATCCTCGGATGTATAGGTTACAATATATATGTTATAAGTTTATCTCATGACTGTCTGATTTGTACACCGGTGAAATTTCCCAGTTTAACAGCTGGATACCATGTCGTGTCCGAAAGTAACTAAGTACCTGTAAAAGGCTATAACCGTGGTTATAGCAAATTCTATGATAAAACGTGTGATAATAAAGGAGAGAAAGTGAACTATGAATATTTGAGTTTGGCAATATGAATTATTTAGAATCCGTATTCGTAATACAGTGAAAGACTCGGTATCGATTATCAAAAAGTTACTAGATTCTAGTAACTTTAATTCTATAAAGTAAAGTTCATTAACGGTGCATAGAATTTGATTGTGATAAAAATCTATTTTCTCAGGGGTCAGCTTCTTATGTATCTCAATGTATAAAAGACCCCTGTACCTCAAAGGTCTTGTCGCGAATCGACTATAGTCACTCAAGGACTTTAAGGCTACGGTCCGTTTACTTCCTACAGTATTCAAGTACTCTAAATTGTTGTTGCAGAAAGCAATATATGTATAGTCGGGTTCACAGCGAGATCACTCAGGTAATTTAATGCCCGATCGATCAGCGTACTTTCTATTAAGACTATTTGAATATACGGAACAGGAAGGAATAGGAACATGATAGGTGCTTGCATATACGTAAAGTTTATCTCATGACTGTCTGATTTGTACACCGGTGAAATTTCCCAGTTTAACAGCTGGATACCATGTCGTGTCCGAAAGTAACTAAGTACCTGTAAAAGGCTATAACCGTGGTTATAGCAAATTCTATGATAAAACGTGTGATAATAAAGGAGAGAAAGTGAACTATGAATATTTGAGTTTGGCAATATGAATTATTTAGAATCCGTATTCGTAATACAGTGAAAGACTCGGTATCGATTATCAAAAAGTTACTAGATTCTAGTAACTTTAATTCTATAAAGTAAAGTTCATTAACGGTGCATAGAATTTGATTGTGATAAAAATCTATTTTCTCAGGGGTCAGCTTCTTATGTATCTCAATGTATAAAAGACCCCTGTACCTCAAAGGTCTTGTCGCGAATCGACTATAGTCACTCAAGGACTTTAAGGCTACGGTCCGTTTACTTCCTACAGTATTCAAGTACTCTAAATTGTTGTTGCAGAAAGCAATATATGTATAGTCGGGTTCACAGCGAGATCACTCAGGTAATTTAATGCCCGATCGATCAGCGTACTTTCTATTAAGACTATTTGAATATACGGAACAGGAAGGAATAGGAACATGATAGGTGCTTGCATATACGTAAATTCGATTCCATTTCGTTTTCCAATCTCGTAAATATACAACGATTTTCTCGCCGGAATTAAGCGGCAGTCACACTGGAATATATTTTATTATTAAAGCATAGACCATAGATTTGCAGTCCGTTAAAAAATTATTCACATTCAAAACACCCTGGTTCAATATGCACGGTGTTAAGAATTTCAGATTAAAAATCTAATCGTATAATCGGTACGTCGTTGCTATGCCAGCAGATATTCCCATAATTATTGTTAGATCAAACAGCCTTTATCCAGAATGATATAGTCGGGATCTGCAAAAATTCATCTCTGCGAAGATCGTTGATCCGAAAGCCGGTATAACACGTAACAAACAGGTTTACTTCGTGCGCCTATGCCAGTCGACCGAGAGTAAAAGTAATCTTGCAGCTTTCGTTTCTTCTCCTTGCTACCGCGTGATGTCATAAATATAACTCCTGATACGATAACCTAAAAATAAGTGTTTCGAAGAATTGTGCTACGAGAAAAGAAATTGTTTAATTGAAGGAAAAATAAAAAAAACAAACCCTGCTAAATCGAATCAATCAAGTTCATCAACCCTCCGACATAACCTAACCCAACATTTAAAATGGTACACACTAGGGTATCTAATCCTATGTAATTCTTGGATCCATATAAATCAACCCTTCCTCGTGTAAAGGTTATCGTTAACCCTACCGCATTTGGATCTACCTCCCTAGCGTTAAAGGTGATCCTCGTAAAATTAACATATCAACTCCAGGTCAATTACAGGAATCCACATGACGTTTATAATCATACAAATTTCGGGCTTATCATTAATCCTCGATAAGCGATAACGAAATCGTAAGAAAATTTCTCAGTAGATTTACATAATCAATGACCTATATTATACATTGATTAACGTAAAGTCACGTGTTTGATACTTATAACGACAAAAAAACGATTAATCTGTCAAGTTGTTACAGATATAATAAAAAAAAAAGAGAAAAAAATTTCGAAACTAATGATTAAGCGTTAATCGTTGCGCGACTCGAAAAAAAAAAAGAAAGTAGGACGAACAGAGAACGAAACGAGGGTCTAAACGGAAGAGGACATTAAGAACGTATTAGCGGCGCCACGAGAGTTTATTAAGGGGACTCGATTTGCGGCTAGACACCGGCATAAAGGCCGGAAGTCCTGAGGACGAGTTGATAGATAATTTTCCAGGATAGCGGAGAGGAAGGTCCGAGTAAAAAGTTTAGAATCAGGACACTGCGAAAAAGGTGGAAAAGATATACGGTAAGTCCTGTAGAAAATTGTTAATGGGGGGGGGGAATAGCTGGGGTAGCGACCGTAGGAGGGTAGCTCAATTAAGAGATGTCGCCGTGAATAATTTAATATAAATTTATGTTAATTGCACCATTATTCCTGGCGGAGTCACACTTGGATTTTTAAGCGCGATCAACGCGGTACGCCGCTGCCACAAAAATTTCTCTACGTCCTCCGTGTCATTTTGAATTTTTTTTTTTTCCCCACTTACCACCCGCACATTTTCATCCTTTTCCTGTTCTTTTCAAGCGCATATCATACCAGCTGTTCTAGTTCAGCCGAAATTTTATACCTGTCGGATCCTTCTACTGCCGCTGTCATATTGCGTATCACGTGGCTGGAGACGAAAAAAGATGAAATGAAAATGAAAAATCCATCGTGGAATTTGAAATAGCTCGATACCGTTAATAATAGTCATTCGAACGTGAGAAACCCTGGTAAATGTCTGTACGTATGTGTGACCATGTGTTTGCACGATATATGACGTCTGTACGTAATAGGTGCACATGCACTTGGATGTCGAGTATACCGGGTTGCAATATACGTATATATAGTCGGAGTTCGGTATAGCATTCCCTTAATAATTTCGTTCGCCGGAAATGGGAAAAAGAGTGCGTATCAACCGGAAGTCGACGGGAGAGTAGGGAAAAAAAAATTTGTAACGCCAACTCCGGAAACCGCAGGTGAAACAAGGGCAATCGATATTACCTTGTTAGGGCTGGTCTTCCTATACGAGAATCAATTTACCCAAGTAGATACGTCCGTTTTGGCTCGATTTACGTTACTCGGAATTGTCCATGTCAAATCAGCATTCTTATCCTAACCGGCATTGTATCCCGTCGATAAATAAGGCCACAAATTCTATATGTATATACACATAGTGTATAATACATTAAAAAACATGATAAAACACAGAACCACAGAAGACGGTTTCACGAAGTGACACGAACCGAGACGGAATTACCCGAAGGAAGCAACCGGTGGTCGTGAAGGCAGCCAAAAGATTGTTACTGCTAGACGTAGGTCCGCTTTTGAAAAAGAAATAACGTATTCAAAGGGTTGGGTCCAAAGGCCATCGAGGCAAATAATTCTCGTCTGGTGTCTCCCTTCACTCTACCCATAATACCTTTCGGCCCTTGTCGGCCATTCCAACCTCCATACCACGTCCATGCATTCCCAAACTCAGCCACGAGGAGCAGAGAGCTGATCTGGACTAGTTCCTACCATAAAAAATACCCCATTCATTTTTGAACCTGATTTACAAGATGGCTAGCGAGCAGCAAATAAAGTTCACTCGACTTGTCCTTTGTCCTCAAAACCATTTTGGACCACTTTAAAAATCATAATTATCCCACAAGCACTTATGACTCGAAACCCATAGGCAACCTCGAGCGTTTCCTGTTTTTCTAAAAATATTTAAAAAAGTCCCTCAAGAAATATTTCGAGAGCTTCAACCCCCTATACTTGTACCGTACCGAGGATTTCTTAGTGTACCAGTACCTACGTAGTACATATATGCATTCTACGATATATCCGATTTAATTAAGCCAGAATAGCTGGCTTAAACTTTGCCATAGCACTAACGCGTACACCACGTTCACTTAAATTCTGTAGGACTATCCGTTTTGCTTATAGAAAGCTATCTCCATGCTGCAGCAGTGGATTAGTACCCCATAAGAATAACGAAGATTTCACGTAATCGTGGAGCATCACCCAAACACGTTGTCTCATCACCAAAATCTTTTGATGTGTTTAGAAAAGTGTAGTATGTTCTCGCAATAAGCGTATTTTCCTCGAATTCGATTGACTAGTCTTATAATACGATATACCATGGGTCACCATATATGGGGTAGAATAATATAAGAAGTTAGGCTATAATATCGTCCGAGGCACTTGGGGGCCTCGAAGGCCGTGGAGGTCTACTTCGTGGAAGTCTCACACGACTCAACATACATATATATATGACGTATACGAGAGAGCCAAGGCGGTACCGTGTATCTCATTCTCTTGATACTCGAGGATTCCTCGCACTTCTCAACCGCAACCTCTGTATCTGTTATCTCGCTTATTCCTCAAGATAAAATATTCTTCATCTTCATCTTCTTTCTATACTTGCTCCAGTGCTTATTCCTTCCTTAATATTCCTTCTCTCCCTTTCTCTCACTTTATTTTCATCCTGTTAAACTCTACCCGTCGGCATATCCCTCTCTTTAGCTCTCGAACTTTTTTCTTCCCTTCTCTCTCTCTCTCTCTCTTATTATTCTTCTTCAGTCCTCTCGATGCATCAGCCTCCCCCGTATACTGTCTTCGGGCATCGTCTCCTCTCTCTCTCTCTCTCTCTCTCTCTCTCTCTCTCTCTCTCTCCTGGCCCAGGAACACTACTCTTCTCTCCTATATACCTTCGAGTACTCCTGCACTCGCTTATATTCCCAGACTGTTATATACATGGGCGTATGTACAACCTCTCTTTCTCTTTAGTAGGAAGCACCGTTGCACCCACCAGCGACGAGCTACATTCCATTGAGCCGGGGCCACGGAGATGCCGTCCACCTCGGAGCGGAGTGTAGCAGGATGCACTCACTCCTTCCTTTAACCTTCTACACGAACAAAGATCCATGGGTACTTAGGTACTATGGGGGGCTGCGGACTTGCCCGAGCGAGGAATACTGCGTGGCTTTCATTTTTCTTATATATACCTGGACATAATATCCTGGGGGCTACGTCGCCTTGCTAACTTATACCTAACCTATAGGATTTGCTCTAGGAGGTAATTTCTCTAATGGGAATACCGGTAGACCAGCATACCCCATGTGCATATAGGATGGACGTCGCAGAATTTACTGGCAATGCTATATAAATTATTATAAGCATTATTGACATTATTTCGTGATACAAATGTCGTGGAGGCATTTAACGATCGTAACATTATTTCTTGTTATACATCGGTTTTAGAATCCTGAAGGATCATGGGAGATTCGGTCGTGGAAATTCCTCATGCTACACCTCATCCTGGTCGTGCCTATGGTACAGGCATTAGTATCCCTTCCGATCGGTAGCCATAGGGCCAGGGATTCCTATGGAGAGCCAGGACAATGGTAGACCGTTAGATGCGGGTTAGGAGAGGCCATGGGAATCCCTGAGGAGTCTTGTTCGTATCAAGAGGGACCCGAAGGATGGTCTGGAAGGTCTTAGGGACGAGAACTGGTCGTGCGGGTCGTCGCGTCTCTTGGTTCTCTAGAGTCTCTCTCGGTTAGGGATGGAAGAACGGGAAGGGAACGGGAAAGGAATGGGAAAGAATGCACGGGCTCTGATGATCGCCGCTCGACTACACTCGTATTTCTCTCGTTTCGTTGTCGGGGGCCCCTGACTTGCCCCCCTCGCCCTCCTGGTCTTCGGCGCCCCCATACTTTTATCCCCAGGAAGCTACCTAAGCATTCAGCCGGAGCATCGCTGACAGAACTACGTATAAATCATAGCGTCCTGCTGTATTATCAATTTCGAATAATTCAGACGCGTTCTGCATCCTCGAACCGACTGTACCTTAATATTTGGACTTACTGTACGGCGTGGTACCGACGTCGTACACGAGCGCTGACTCATTGCTCCGATAAGTTTAATTCGACTGCGAGTGAAACTGCCGTAGCTTTCGTACCGACAGTCTCGGACTGGATGAGGATCTGATTCCAGAGGCTTCGGACGTTCGAGGGAGAGAAAAATATAAATAAGTAAATCCACGGACTTTCAGTCGCAGCTGGACGTTTTAACGGGTCTCGTCGTGGCGTCCGAGTGCGCAGGTATCCGACGACCACTGGTAATCCAATTTTATCATGCTGTAATCACCTTAACGATTCCTCGGAGAGATTCGAACGACATCGTAAACGTTCGGGACGATTACTTCTTCCATGCTTGAGATTCCTACGTGTTCGTATAGCTTTTGGGTCAATGGGGGCTGGGCCTCGGTGAAACGTGCGTTTGCCGATAAGGTAGATTTCTGCTATGCGCGTATGATGAGTATACGAGTAACGCAAGGCAGTGTCGTAGGTAGATGAAATTTGGGTGCTAACAGCTGCCAGTCGTACGCAGTCATCCATATGCATTTTTATACTTAATAAATGTGTATATTTTTTATTATTATTTTATATCCTGTATAATACGATATAATCTCTCCCTTCCTGGTATTATATCCACTCCCTCTGCTTTATGCCATACGTCGCGACGCCTAAAATCTTACATACGAATGGCGACCGTTTCGTATTTCCACGTGTAACACGAGCTTTAACCCGGCACTAGTAGTCGATCGCGATCCTCTCTGGATGTCCCATAAACAGTATAGATTTTACAGGGAATTTTATATAGCCGTAAAAAGGTACAAAACTTAAAGGTACTAGGGTACGTGAAGACAGGTACTATCAACTGACACTGTACATAGTGATATGCCCTTGCTCGTAAAATGCATCTCATGTATGTATTCATTGAAAGGCTGTGGGTTGTTCTTTTATTTTTTATCATGAAACTGTATTGCTCCTAAAAAAAAAAAATTATTTCTTCCCTCTGTATAACGCATGGTATAACCAATAAATTTTCGACGACCCTTCCCCCTCGTCTCTTTGTATTTACTTAACAATCGAAATTCCAGATCCATTTTGATCTCATTATAGTTTCGTATTTCAGATACTACTTGCCATTGCTCCTATCGCTATCGTAAAATAGTATCGCATTTTTGAAAAAAAAAATTTGTCAGTCTCCATAACCCAAGGTGTTACCAGTAGATTTTGGCGAAGCCCCGTTTTCTCCCCTTGTATTTACTTAATAATCAAAGTCACGGAACCAGTTTTGATCCCGCTACAATTTTGTACTCCCGATACTGCTTGATAACGCGATCGTCCAATGGTCTCTGTTTATTGTAATTTCGAATTTCACGATCGGCCTTTCCCCGTCAATTACAAAATACTGTATAACGAATACCGCCGAACATCGCGGACAGAAGCTTGAAATTAGAAGCAGAAAAAGGATAATAAACCGTCGAGAGTCTTTGACCGTAAATAATGGTAAACTGTTTACATGCCTTTCGCGTACTTACGTTACTTTCTTACGCACGTAACACTCTGGATCGCTTGTAACACGGTAGCTAATAGCACAGTGCATCGGTACCTTACATAGTAGAAAACCGTCTGATGCAGCGAGCGTGAGAATCTGACTTTATTTTTCGTTTTCGCTTCCGCCAATAACTATACACAGAATCGCACGGATCCAAGACAGTGGTAATTTACGTAATAGCAGACCTTGCGAATTTTCCCCTTTTTCACTTGTGAAACGTTAAATAGCAATTTTGCAAGAACTTACTAGACTTCTTGCAGTCTGACGTAATATATATACATATATACATTAAATATGTGTAGCGAGCGTGAGAACCTTGATTTAAATATTTTTTTCAGTCGTTACCTTTTTTCACAACCCCTATACATTAGTCGTGTCCACCGTATGTAACGGTTGGTAGTCGTACGTGGCGCGCGATGTTAATTAATAAAACAAATTGCAAATTTCATCCCGTTTTAAGCCAAGATTCGGTGATTGCACTGTGTATGCTAAACAAGTACTTTGCTATGGGCGCCTGTAGTATTAATAGCTGCATAAGTATCGCGCGCGAAATTTCTTTCGTGTCGTTGATACAATTAAAATGTGGCAGGTGCTCGGCACGGTACAATGCATAATCTGCGTTATCGTAAATGACGTAATAAAAAGCGTAGGCTGCATGCGTCAACCTTTGTAACATACTTGTATAATAATATACACAGATATATGTACATACAGGTCGCTGGGTACAGAGATACGAGGTTGGCTTACTAACTCATGCAGATTTAGATATCGTACGGACGTTCCGTTTGTGAATTAGCATCGTAATTTATGCGTTGCTGCAATTTCCTCAGTGCATATGTACATCCGAGTGCATATGGGTGCACCGGGTTGCTCTCGGTGGAAAAGTGATCTGGTTAGCCGGGTGTGTAAAAATGTATCATACAGCAATATTATAATCGCGGTTGAGAAGATTCATTAATGAAATTCGAGCTGATTTTATACAGGATATTTTCATGGGACGTGAAACGGCTGTGGAACATGAAATATTAATTAGAATTTCGTTACTTTAATTTTATAATAATTAATTTCGTTCTTGTGCTTTTCTTTGTGGTTTATCTTCATATGGTTATTGCAGACAGAGATTTTACTATTGTTTAAGACGTATCAATATGCTGGTGGATTAACGGCCGTTCGCGTTTACACGTTGACGCAACGTTCGAGGTCGAAAGGGCCCTGGGCTGGGTTTGCCAAAGCATTTCACGTTTCAGCTGCACCTGCGGAAACTACGATGCGGGTACGTAAAGTGCTGAGCTATTCTCGTACGTAAACGAAACAGCCACAACTGGGAATAGGTAGGTAGGTAGGCGAGTTACTAGTGCTACTGGTGCTACCAGTGCTACTAGTGCTGCTAGGGCTGGTAGCGTAGAGAGGAAACCGTGTTTGAAAGTTTTGACGAAGTCAATATGATAGTAAAAAAATATGTATGTATATATAATATACATAGATTGTATAGTATTATAACGTCATATAAAACAAGAAATTGAATTTTAATAATTAAGATAAAATCCATGCGTAACATAATACAGGTAATGAATTTATTACTCTTTGATAAATCACAAAGTACATAAATATTTTGGTGACATGATAACGCTGTATTTCGATGCAGCGAATGCAGCGAAGGTATTATTATAAATTATTCCCCATGCATTCGTACTGGAGCGACAGAAGCCTCGAGCATTGGATTTGGCTCGGATACATCGGGAAGCCTGGTTGGCGGAACCTGCCTTTGCGTTTTGCGGTTCTGGACTGCAGTTCTTCGGATCCTACAAGTGGTTGACCCTGGCCCACAGTCTGGGATGGAACCCGCATCCAGTGGGAATTTTTTGTTGTAAAAAATTTATTTTTTTTCTCAATTTCCATACGTTTCCTTGACGATCGGCGTTCATCCATGTTTCCTTTCTCTCGTTTAATTCACTTGGGAAACGTTGTGCGACATTTTTGGACCAACTTTCGGATGCGCGCATAGGTTGTACCTGGATGACGGTGAATGATTTGTTCTTTTGAAACACACCGTATACGACATTCCATCTGGTGAAACTTTTCAACGAGACTCACTAAGAGCATTCTCGATCACTTCTACCGTTCCGTTCACAACGTTCCAGCTATCCCACCCGGGGAAAATACCGGTCCGGTTCTCGAGGGCGGCCGATTGTTTAGGCTGGAATCTCAAGAGGCGTGCACGCCGACGTGGCTGTTCAAGGTATCCTGGCACGGTAATTCGAACGTGTCTGGACCCCCGTGGGACTCACTGGGCTCCGGGGGAACGAACTCCGGAAACTTGAGAAGAATCGCAAGAAAGATTACGAGATTGTATAGAAACATAAAACACAGATTTCGCAAGTTGCTCTTGAAAAGTTTATGGCAAATTTTAATGTGAAATGTCATTTTGGGCTTTATTGTAATTTATCATAAGAACCCTCGGGGTCTTTCGTCCTATCTATAGCGCGTTTCAAAGACCCTCCCGTACCCGAGTTCTGAGCCCTGGGAGGAGGAAAAAAAAGGAGAAAGAAAAGAAAATCAGAAAAGAAAACGAGACTGATCGTTCCGCGTAATTCAACTTTACGAGCAGTAAGTTCACCGGTTTAATTTCTGCGCCGAGACGCCCTATGTCTATATAGTGTATTAATGTCCTTGGGATTCGGTATAACGACGTCTCAACTTTGCCGTGCATCCTTTTGACTTGCGTTGCCGAAATAAATTCAAGGTCGCGCCTTGGGGAAGGTCGTGGAGTACGAACCCCAACACCCTTGCCATAATAATATACACTCTGTCCATCCCTACGTTCCTCCACAGATACAACGCGGAACCGTATCATCCCTTAATATTCGTTATTTCCATATTTAAGGATTCCGTGCCCGAAATTCGTCTCCTCAGGGACGGATACACCAATAGAAACGTAACATACGTATATACGTGTACAAATTCTCTCCCACCGGGCAACGAGCGTTAGTTCCAAACATGGAAATCCTAAGAGAGACAAATCGAGTAACTGACGTCACTCCTGAAACACATGCGCCACTTGCGTTCCACTTGGATATAGGCGCTAATGGCGTCTAAATCCCCAGCATGCACAACAAAATCATCCCCCTGCACGTACCGTAGACCAGTTTCACATATAAATTCACTAGCTTCCCTTTCGTAATGGATTACATGAAATATTACTAGGGAATTCTAGTAACAATAAAACCAGTAACAATTTCCCACAAGCAAATGCTCGCGCAGCGTCTCGGAAGGGATCGATAGAAAGAAATAATTGTTGTTTTTATCACTCGTCAGATTTAATCTTTTTATTATGCCGTTAAAGCAGGCCTATTAAGGGTTTTTAAATAAAAGACCAAGCACGTGGAACGTGCGTTAAATCTTAAAGGGTGATGTCACAAGTGCCCATACGACGATTTAGCACATGCGCAAACCTTTAAGCCCGTTAAGCCTCTACCCACTCTCGACCACGCTTCTCCTTCTCTGTCTCTTCATTGCTTGTACACATATGTGCTTCTGTACGTTCCCTAGCTGGATACCGAGTCCGTATGGGAACTGTGTAAATACATGTGTGAACATAGGCGCATGTGCCTCGCACACGTACACACGTGCTCTTGGATTTATATATAGCTCGGTTGTTAGGACTGCCGCGGGTCACCGCACTTTACATTCGACGACGCACTTTGTGCGGATTTCCGTAGTGCGGCTTAAGCCCGCACTCGTGATTTTTAAGAATTTCTACGAAATTAGTAAACGTACCGATTAGGATTTAAGAATTTAAATAAAAGTACAGCTCCGTTAACTCGTTGGGTAGTTTGAATTTCCATTGGGTTCGTTATTGTACTATATGATGTATAGGTGTATCTGTAATCATCATCATGGTGAATCATCCCATTATGATTCTAGGAGCGTTTTCAACGGCGATTCACTGGTCTCTGACCTCTGGGTACCTGTAGCTGCTATTTATAATAGTGAAGTATCAGTCGAACAGATACACGTTAAATTTTGTATTCTTACGATCGCGTTCGAGTACTTCGATCAAGTCAAATTCAATATGTCCACTTGGTTCGTGCAATCGTACTGACTCTTTGCCATTGAAGTTTCAACTTTCTTGGATGAAGGTACATAGGTACACTCACTTTCGTTCTCATTATCTCTCGCTTTTTGAACATTCGTATAAAATGTAGAACTCGTCGCTTTCTCTAGGTGCAATTAGACATTGAAAATACGAGGCAAAGTGGTTGCTCCGTCAAATGCGCTCCGGACGAATTTTCTTGTTTTTTTTTTTTTTTCGGAATTACAAAGTAAAAAGGATACGTAATTGGAATTGAAGAGTCACGTTAGTTACGGTTTTTTTTTCATTTCTCTACTCATCTCGTACAAGAAATCAAGCTCCTTAATCGTCCCGGACCAGGGGACCGAGTGGAATTTCAGCAGTGAAAATTCCGTGGGAATTGCCAGTGGCGAATGAGGGTCTCCCGTGTTGATGACTTGGGGGTTAGAAAAATTCTGAGATCGGGGCACCTGTGCACCCCCGACAAGCAGACACTGTCAGTATTATCAGGAGCCTGTCAGATAAATAAAAAAAAGGTTAAAAAAACGAGCCCTTAATTTGAAGATACGAAAAGTCGAAAAGCTCCAATTCTCTGGAGCCTCGTTTTACACGAAAACCTTTTCCCGAATTTCCAACGCATTTACATACAGCAAAACTTTAAATTAAATTATTTTCCACATGGAATATTAATGTCCTCCGGCCATACCACGATCTTCAAGTATCCCCAGCCACTCTATAAAAGCCTCTAATTAAAATCTGTAAATTTCAAGTTAAAGCTTTCGTCCATCGAAATTATAATATTCATAATATCAAAAATTCCATAAGTCACCAGATTCGTTGGAACGAACCAAAAAATGAAATAAATAATTCCTTAATTTTTATAATAAAAAAATAATAATAATTCCTACGATATCATACTCAACCACATACATAGAGATACACGAGCTAGTAGCAGCAAGATGCATGCCGGTTAAGTTCGTCTGGCATTAATCATCCACTCGGAGCCATCTCTCTTACTCTCCTCTATCTCGGCATCTCCTCCTGTCCCTCCCCTATTCACTTCCTCTCATCCACCACTCTCTTACAACTACCACTCTGCTCTTCAGGTTATTCTCCTTCGTACAGAGGAGAGGAGTAGTAACAGACTGTAAACTGTAGACTGTAGAGAGTCCCTCCCCTCCTTGATATTCTCCCTGACATCCTCAAGCCTCGAGTATAAGAGGACCGAGGGTGGACTGGAGGCTGGTCGGTGCTCACTCGAGAGTTTAAAGTGACTGGAGTAGTTTGAGTAGCAACTACCAACCATCGCCAACGACCTTATACTATCCTCCTGTTATCGATTCATTCTCCTGGTACAGTGGCTGGGTAAATACCCGACTGTACCTACTGCTTAGGTATCCGAGTGGATCGTAGGCATGCAACCCCTTGTTGCATCGTCAAACTCCCCCATTTCATCTATCCCAATAGCCGACCACGTTCCTTGATCAATTTGAAGCCACTGATCATCAGGAATAGCAAATTGACACGTATACCTGTGGGCACTCGATCGCACGTGAGAGACCCACTTGCACGCGTTCTAGGTCGATTAGCAACTAGAAACAGGTAACCAAGAAAAAATAAGGCTGGATTCCCTTATTGTTAACTTGATTAGAAACGGAGTTCAGGGGTCGCTCAGAATTTCATTCTGAACTCGTGGGTACAACTGGACCACGGATAGACGTCGGTGGCTGGTAGCAATAGGGTAGCATTCTTGCCATATCCAGAATTACTATCCACCCTAATCTACTCGAGTGACGTGACGCGTCTTTGGGATGAACGTAGATTCATAGTTTATACGGTGAAAGTTTGAGCTTGAATTTATAGGAGGATAGAAGCCCGAACTAAAGTACGTTCCGCATATTTGAAAATCAAATGTCGAAAGTCGTTTGCTGTATCACTTCTTTTTTTCTCTTCGTTTCACTCTTTGCATTCGTCTATCTTCTCTCTCTCTCTTTCTCTCTTCCTCTATTTCACACTCCTTTCTTCGCTTCTCTCTTTATCCACCGCGCTACGTGTTCCTGGACGCTTTGCCGAAGGGGCCTACTGGCCACGTGCAGCTGCCTTGACGATAACCTACATTCACCGACGCAGAAAATCAGAATGCGAATGAAATATTTGCAAGGCAGATTTCGCGAGCGTCGCGACGCGAGGATGGCTTCGAGCGATTCGGATGGTCGTTCGCGAGATGTTACCGAGAGTCGGAGACTCCGAGAATCCCAATCGTACTATATGCATGTGGCGTATGCATAATCGCTTAGACAAGTTTGACTATCAGCTCTGTTTTGTAACTTGGGTGAGGTCACCTACGTGTCAGGTAAAATTAAATTTTTATTCTCGTAAACGCCTAACGACGTTTTGTTTCTTCGAACGTCTTATTTGTACTAATAAATTTTTTTTTTTTTTTTTTTTTCAACAGGTAACCAAGCAACGACCTATCTATAACCTTTCGTTAATTTGATCCATAGGTACGCCTATCGCTTCCCACACTTTTCTACCCACCTGTAGCGTAATAATAACGAAAGCAATCGGTGAGGCTTTCATAACCGTACGATCGCCTCGTTGGTCTACGTCGGATTAACGGTACGTGAAAAAGAAGAAATGTCGTCGGGAAGTCGAAACCAGGCGAGAAAAGAAGCAAGAAGCTGATGTAGCGAGATGAGATTGGATCCTGAGGGAACGTGGGATGATAAATTCTAATGATTTATCGAACCTATCACGACTACCTAGTATCACCATAGGGAGAAAACCAATCACTATCGCCATTTTAATGGAGAGGTAAAATTCAATAAAGTCGTAACTATACCAACGACTTAAATGGAATCTTACACAAGTTACATAATTGAGTTGATACCATTTTTTTTAAACAAATTTTCACTCTCGTTACTCGTCGTTCATCTTTATACGTATATATAGCTATATTGAGATTATCAGTGATAGAGTAGACTTATAGCAGACAAAAGCTAAATAACGTTATACACGATAACGTGGCAAGTAAGCATTTCCCTTTACGAGGCGCGACTAACCCGAGTTTCATGTGAAAATATTATTTTCATGCTAACAGTCACGTGATATCGCATTGCTACTGATAAGAAGCACGCTGGTCCGTAAGCCTGTTTTTTTTTTAAATCGTCTAATATTTTCCAGCTGCCATTAGAGAAAATAAAATTTGACCGTGAAATACGAGATGAAAAAAAAATTGAAAAACCCCAGACCCTTTGCTCTGAGCGTCCACGTATTTCAGTTGATAAAGAAGAGAAGTTGTTTCATGCAATAAAAAAAAAGGCCCCAAGAATTCTTAACTAACACCCTATTGTCACCGGGTATACGAACTTAACGTTGTATACTCAATAACCGGCGGGAACGATATTACTAAAAACTTTATTTCAACGAGGTAGACACACGTACACTTCTGTATACCCGCAGATGAGTATCGTAGCGTATCAAAATAAAAAGTTACAGTATTGGCAACGCGCGATCGCAATGGCAAATAGCAAAGGCCGTACACCAACTGTGGACGAGAGCGGCTACTAGATCGGAGGCCAACTTTCACTCTGTTGCTGAAATTACGTAACGGTCATTGCGAACCGTGAGCAATTGGTCAAATGCGAATCCCTTCTGTACAAATTCGCGAGTATACAACGCGCGAGGACTATAGATCCAGACGAATATATAAGCAGATAATACATAAGCAGAAGAAAAATTTATCAGACCATTCGCTGACTGTTTCGCGCCAGTCTGCCAGGACGTGCATAGGAATTACGTATAGGATATCCGGTCGAGTCGGTACCACTTGCGTTGTACGATATGCGAGAAAAAGTAAAAGGAAAAATCTTTTTCTATCGTATCCCGTCGACTATACTTTTTTTTCCTTTGGCTTTTTTTCTATTTGTCCCTGAGTAACTAATTTCTTCGTTACATTCCTCTTCGTCCTTACAGCCCGTGTCTGTCCGTCTGTCCGTCTGTCTGTCGATCACTCGACACTAATTTGTAACTTGTGGAAAGCCTCCCTTGGTGGTTGGCTCCCTGGCTGATTTAGCTGGTACGGTAAACCCGGGCTTTGGGCCTCTTATACGAAAGTCTAGAGCTACTTCTCTACCAACCTAACTTAACTTCCTCCAGATGCAAGACGCGATGAGCTATTAATATTTAGACTCTATTTCCATCTTCAGTGTTTACAAGTTCGCCGCTGCAGCTAAGCAGTTAAGCGGAAGTACGTCGGATCGGTTTCCCCGATACTCTGGGCTTAGGTCTCTGCGATCGATACGGAATCGTTCGATTTTGAATGACGGTGAATTTAAGTTATTAAAAAAAATATTTTTCAATCAAGAGAAAAATTTAAGTATTCCTTTCGTTATGTTTTGAGGGGTTGTGAAATATCTGGGGGAATTTCGCTTTCCTAGAGTCTCTATCCGATAACGTTATATATCCAAGGGTAAGTAGTAGGTTACCCTACGTAACTAGACTGCCCCTGCGTACACGTAACCCAGTGAACTTATGGCTATACGTAAGTGCTATTATCGTGCGTGTACAGGGGTTAAAGCAAGTGCTAGCTAGGGGTGTGATAAAGATCGCGTTCACGCAAAAACGATCTTTAAGCGTCACGAAAACGAGAGCCATGAAAATGTCGCCTTTTTTTTCTAATCATCCCCATATCAGATCGACCTTTACGTATCGTAAGAGATTGGGGTAAATTAGGGGTAAATACTAAGAACGTAACGTTATTGGTTGGCTGGTGTACTGACTGGGCTGATCATGCACGGGTAACACTGCCATAGACGTCATTGGATAATGTTGTAAGGAAAAATATATAATGGCCCAGTTAAAAGTAAAAACCGGACTTGATCGCGTGCCTCGTTCAGTTCCTTTGTTTAAAAGGACAATGACGTTGATTCTGGATATAAGTGTGATATCAAAATTCTGACGTTTACATTAGAAAAATTTTAGATCTTTATCGCGACCCCGTAATTCGCTATCGACCAGATACCGTAATTAGAGCAGTTATAAAATGGCGGAGTTTAAAGAGTGAAATTTTTTTTCGTTCCCTCTTTCAAGATAAACAGGCATAAATTATCGGTAAGTATCGGTGGTTACGCGCGCGTAACACTCGGGACACAGGCGCGCAGGCGGATCGAAGGAAAAGCACGAAATCTAGAGTCGGCCGGTAAAACGTACGAGGGGTAAACATGCTAATAAAACTGCCGGCAGATATACCTTTGATCAGCAATCCGAATAAATATTGGAGCATGCAATCGAGTTGGCGTTATCGCTAGTGGATAATTCCATTTGGAGATTTCTCATACGCTTCAAATTAACAATTAGGCTAGATAAGATTATCAAGATTAATTGAAATCTTAGGTGGGAGAGTACTGTAGAACATTTCTTTTTTTCAACCTCGAGCAACGTCCTATCACGGTTGTACGAGGGATTCATTATTTTATTATACTTTAACGGAAGTGCTCGAACCACCCCGGAAACTCGGGACACAATTCGTTACTCCTGTCGCGTCCGGTCAACCCCTACCGAGTTCTTCTTGAACTTGCCGATGCAAAAAAATTGGTCGACCCTTCGAAAACTGTTGACCAAAGGCAAAGTCTTGTTAGTGAATATAAGAACCGTGAATATATTTATGAATTAGAGAATAACAATGAGTTGCGTCACATGTTGCATAGTATTATTGTGCACGATAACGAACAACAATGATAACCAGTTGGTTGTAATTGCGCAGGACTATATAAGTCAGTTGTATACTAGTTGACCTTGAACTTGCTTACCTTGTACCAGCCATGCGACAAGTCGTTTGTCACTTCCGGTGAGGATCGTCACGTGTCGATCTTGGTCCTCCTCACTTCCTGTTCTTGCTACAAGCAGAGGCGTCAGTAGCAGGAACAGCCAGATGACGTTATTAACAAGAAACGATAAACAATGGCAACAAGAGGGACAACAATACAGCCAAGAATAATAAAGCGTTTTTTTTTCTTTTTTTCTTAATTATTGGTTTGCTCTATTATTGTTTCTAACGTTTTTCACACACACCTCTTTTTCCTGATAACTGTTATCTTTATGTAATTTGGCACTATTCTTTAATAATGACACACAAGGTAGAACTTTTTTTTTTTTTTTAATTTTTCTCTGCAACAATTTTTTGGGGTTTTTTTAAAAAATATTTTCACTCTTTTCCCGTGTCTCTCTATGCGATTGCACTGTTTACACTTTTTGATAGACGAGTTTTGAAACGCACTATAATCGTATGTACAGTGCAAAGGTTACGTCCGTGCTTGATTAAAATACTTGAACGTTTACGTATCAACGCACTTTTGCCGGTCGCGTGGCGTCGCGTCGCAGTCGTTGGCGTCACGGGGCCTCTTAGAGATAACAAGGGTCCGCAATCGCGTCGCGTGCAACGGGTGATCTGAGGGCGTCGCGCAGCGTCGCGGCGCCCGCCAGCTAGCCAGAGCGTCTCTCTATAGGTGGGGACGCCATACGCAGTATCGTAGTTCTTTGAAATTTTCAGGAGTATCTATACTCCTCATGCTGTACTTTTAAATTGTTTCATTTTTGTCAGGGGATGTACCTGCGCTCGACGATTCTTTCGTGTTGTCGTCCACCTGTCTTGTGGATACCGAATATTCCTTCTAATTTCCTGAAATTATATATGGATAATGCCTATTTCGTGGTTCGACAGAGTAGGCTAGATAAGCATTGGATATTCTGTAAATTCAAATGGGAAATATATATATTCAATGCATTCGATGAAATTAAGCTACCCCTTTCCTCGCTCTAATGAGAACGGCGTTAATACAGGAAGCGAATTAATAAATTCTTAATTGGAATACTGAGACTACAATTAGACAAATTGCTAGATGTTTTGGTGCGTCATGTTAAAGTCCCACACGTAGTGATCGCAAGGTGACAGTTTTTGACGATTAGTCTGTGTGCTGACAGGGGTTGAATGGTCTGTTGACACAGGGGTTGTCTTTGTGACGATTCGAGTTCGTACAGCCCTGCCACGACGAGTATATCCGAAGTTCACCGAAAGTGTCCGACGCTTTGTCTCGAGGCCAAGGGAGATGGCGCCTGCGCATTAACGACCAAGGGTAGCTCGAGCTACGCTCGGCGAGCACGGGGGTGGCGAATATTGACGTGTCGCAGGAAAGCCAGGGGTGGGCCAGCAGGGTTAGCAGGTGGCAGGCTGGTCGAGCTTACTGAGGCCAAGGGCTCCTGGGAGAGAGAGAGAGAGAGAGAGCGAAAGAGAGCGAGAGAGAGCGAGAGAGAGAGAGAGAGAGAGAAAGGGTGAGCATAGAGGGCATGAGGAAGAGTAAAAGAGGGAGAGACAGAGAGAGGGTACAATCGTCGAGACTCGAAGGGAGTATTGGAGCTATACCGAGGGATGAAACGGAAAAATTCAAATAAAAGGGAAGGAACCGGGGTGAGATAGGGGATGAACTGTTCTCTAGCGAGAGAAAAATCAACCCCTAGGAGTAATGGAGGGTTCTCGAAAGAGGCAAGGTTCTCAACTGCGTTAGTGCCTGCATACCTACCCCTCTCGCTGGTCAAAGACCATCCCCAAACAATCCTACCTAGTCCTTTCGCCATCCCCTCCGTACCTCCAAATTTCGTAAAGGAAAATCATCCCCCTGGCTCTCAGAACCACCTTCCTCGCGACGCCTCTTTTGCAACCTGTAGATTCCAGAATTTCATCCTCCGCAATACCGCGACCCGACACCTTTACAACCCCAATTCTCTTTATGCACCCTTTCGATGCAGTTAAATATCCCACCCCTCCCATTGGGCATCAATCCCGGCCTTACCCCGGTTTCGAAACTACGTATTCCTCCAACAGCACCACCGCGTCACCCGATATAGTCACTCATTTACAACTCCTACGTCCAACCTCTATTACCAGCCCTATCGTATGGTCACGCATACGTAACGTTGCCCCTGTTGACTCCTTGGGTAACAGCTACACCAGGCACCTGTTTGCCTGCTAAATCTACGCCAGAACAGTCTGGCATATTCATGGAGTACGTAACGGTCGTATGCGTGCTGTCTGAACTATAAGGATTTTTCTACTGGCCAATGACAGTCACGCCTGTACAAGCAGACATATACATGTCGTGAGACCTCCTGGTCAGAAGTGCTCGTAAATCTTCGGGTGAGTTCGGCCAGCCAAGCGTCTCGTTTATTTGCTTTTCCATAGTCAAAAGATACTCGCTCGCAAAGCCATTACGAAAATCCTATCCCAGATCCAGCGAGCGCATATTTTCGAGAATATCGTGAGAAACGTCCGTACGAAAGAGAAATCATGAAAACTTTGAAAACCTTTAGGTAATATCATCCGCGGTGGTGCTGAAAAATTGTATATACATAAGGGATCATATGCTGGGTTATTTATCCGTAATGTGATATATAGATATATATCCATTGTGTAAGTAATACATCAGAGCGAATGTCTCTGGGAATTGAATCTTTGGGAAAATAAACTGATATGGATGAAAAAAGGAAAGTAATCCCTCTTAAAGCATCCCCTAAAAAGTGGCGCAAAGTCGACGGCTCTTTGTAACATTTACGGTGACGTTCAGGGCCGAATAAATAAGGGGGCAAATTGAGGGTACGTTTAGCGTGAAGAGTCACTGATTAAAGGAGGGGGACGGCGGGGCTAAAGGAGGGGGCGAGAAAAGCACAGAGAATTTTCATATCACGTACCGCGTAATGACTGGAATAATAAATAAGACTGCTGTGCCATTAAGGAATTCGCCACTTTATCGATCATCCCTTCAGTCATCTACCCTGAATCCCATAATCTCCGATAACAACGTGAGACACTGCCTGGTCGATGCTGACTTTCCGAGCTCCAATGACAGATTTTTACTCGACATTTATCATTGCTCAAAATCAATCCCAAAAAGACACCCTTATGGCTTTCACTCTGTGCAGAAGTATCTGTGATGCCGTAAGTTTTCTTTTGTTTGACTCACTCTTCTCTTTCTTCCCTTAATTTCTTTCCTTTCTTTCCATTCGCCGCATTTAGGATAACCTCGCCGCGTCAAACGATATTCGCTAGTGGATTCAAGAACGGTCCGCTTCCAATTTCGTGCAAACGAGCTGTCAGCCGCAGCTACTCGAAGAGGAGTCCTATCAAAGAACCTTTACCGGCGCAATCTGACTGTGACAAATATGCCACCTGACACTTTCATACGACCCAAATCATACAGGAACTTTCTACCAGCCAACAATATGTATACACAAATCCCTAAAGACGGAATAGCAGCCAGCATGGTAAAGCAATATTCGGACGTATACTACGGTTTTAATTACAACGGTTTAGCAATTATATTCAGGCATTCGCATGAATGTACCGCGTGTACAGTCGTGTTTAAAAATAATTTCGATATAACAGATACCCGATTATCTAACCCATATCAAATTCTCAGAGTTCAAACTCACGGGTGGTACGGGCCACGCTGTTTTGGATCTCAGTCAAGGATGAAAACAGGCCTGAGGGTGTTATTTCATTTGTGCGACACAAGATCGAAGTGCGACGAAATTTTGTCGTTCGTATAAAATATGCCTGGCTGAGACACGTACTAAATTGTAATACCTGTGGAATCTGAACTCAAAATCCACGGGCAGTACAATCCAGTGCGTATCGCAGCTAGGCATATTTCATGCGAACGACGAAATTTCTATCGAAAGACAGAATTTCGTTGCACCGCGATTTTGTGTCGCACAAATGAAATAGCACCCTAAGAATCGACGGAGAATATAATGGCGGTGGGCTGATTGAGTGGTGGAATAAATAAATATGGAGTTTACGAAAAATAAAGAAAAAAAAAATACAAAGTTTTGGGGTTTACGAACCCAATAAAAATTCCTGATCCGTGACTGGTCCTGGAAGTTCATCCGACAAGAATTAACGTATAGTCCAAGCATGCCAAGAAATTATGGTTATCTGCTACGTATATTTATATATTATATATACACTATGGAATTACTCTGTATATACCGTAGAGTATACAGATATACTATAGTATTCATCCGGTCGTTCAAGAAACGGTTGTGCATCTGACAATGGGGATAAACCGGTAAGTAGAATGATAAACGTCTACCCAAGTTACCTATAGGCACTTTGACTTCATTCTACTTTCTACTTTCTACCCTCCCTAATGCACCCTTCGCCTCTGACAACCCTTTGAACGTTAGTCATTTAGCGAGAAACGCCGTCGACGAACCGTTACGCCCTTTAAACGGAATTCTCAAGAAAAACTTTAATTCTCCTCGTTAATTCTCTTTCCTCAGCTTCTGACTTTCGGCCAATTTACAAAAAAGCCGAGAATACAACTGGGTACTGAGATAATTCTCGGCACGAGCAATCAGGGGTGATAAAAGCACCAGTACTTTTTATAATAGCGGATGGCCTAATGGATCTCTTTTATTTTTTTTCTTCCTCCTTTAAAAAAAAAAAGAAGCTCCGACGGAATCCGGAAACGAAGACAAATCGTCGCATCGACGTAACTTCCGGAAAGTGCAGACAGTGCGAATGGAATAAATGGTTTGTCGACTATTTCGCGCATTCTCTTATCTCCGTGAGTCCTGTGCATACTAAGATGCATGTACTGTCTACCGGGAATACGTCACGAAATCGAATACCCAGTAGTGTATTTCCGATAGGGGTTGCTGTCGGGAATAAAAATAACTGAAACACCTGAACAACTGAAATAACTGAAACACCCTATAAATTGACATAACAATAATGGTGCTGGTAAAAGAATATAAATATATACATATATAGTTAGAGGGTGGTGAGTCAAAAATAAAATAAAAATATATATCCTGTATTTCCATATGCGATTCTGCAGATCATACTTATCTACAGGGTGTCAGAATATATTTAATCAAGATCTAAGGAAAGCTTTGTTTGTAAGTATACCTGTATGCTACTGGCTGTACAGCTGTACGCTTTACAGGTTTGTAATAAGACTCGAGACTCGGCACAATTTTCCATAGGGAAAACGGGGATTTATTGCGCAAACAGAAATTCAATTTCCAGGATGAAACTGCATAGTTAAGTAACCTAACCTATTTTGCGCGGGAGAGGAGAGCGATGCACGTGCGTTTCAGGGACGCCAGCCTATGGGCTAGGATGAGATGCCTTGGTGTCGTGGGGGCGCCACTGGGTTCTCGAACGGTAAAAAGAACGTGGGGGACGTCACTTCTGTTTACAAGAAACCTATGTATTTAGATACTTGGAAATTGAATTCGGGGAACGACCAATATTTTCTATATCTTTTTTCTTATTACAGCTGTCAATTGAACCCTTCTTCATTTATTCGTTTTTCAATGAATAAAGTTGAAGCGTCGGTATAATGACAGTATCAAAAAGAGAGAAGTAAGCGAGTAAAGAACAATCACTCGTCCGACTTACGTAGGAAAGAAGATGAACGTACGAGACGGTAATGGCGACGATTTCTTGTCACAGTGATGGGAATGAAAAGCTTACGAGGAATGTACCTTGAGGAAATTGAGTCTTAAAGTCACGTTGCACTCCTGCTTCTCTTTTCTCTTTCGAAATTTATTATCTTAATTTTCAGAGCACCCCGCGATCTCTCGATATACCGTCTATATCTCAGGGGCGGCTTAAGGGGTGAAGGAAAAAGTGTGACAGGGAGGCTGACACGCTGGAGAATCGGGACGGATAGCAGATTGAAAGACGAAAAATAATTAGAAAATTTTTTAGATAGCTTCCATACAGTTATGTATTACGCACTGTGTAAATTTTAGCTAAAAGCAGGATCCCAGGGGCGTACAATATATGTGCGCGGTGATACGGTATGAAGGAGGTACCTGTCAATGATTTAATATGCTGTCCAGCAAAGCAATGCTTACCAGCCTACGTAACCTGTTTACACTCAGCACCCTTTTATGAAAAAAAAAATTTCTCTCATCGCTCCCTCTGATTCGCAACCTGAACAAAATTTCAGTACTCACAACACCACGGTTTCACTTTCATACAATTTCATTAGGGACCTCTGTAAATTCTACAAGAGATGACTAGGGGGTCCCAGAGCGAAAAGGGGCACCGCAAATTAGCGTGGTCAGCAATGAAAATTTCTTCGCGCAAAATCCACCCTTACAAATTTATCCACGTTATTAAATCTGTCACAGGGTTCAATTTTCATTTTAAATCCCTACGTAAAACTTCAGAACCGTACCTACGTTGTCGACCCTGTACAGCTCCACTAAATATTTACTCCTATACCCGAACATATTTTCTGTACATGGCGTACGTAACCGGCGAATTTTTATGGTGAATACCCCATTTCTTTTTTTTACTATTTTTTTTCCCCTCTACTTCCAAACAATACGATGGTTCGATATCGTGTCGATTAAAGCGAACAATAGAATTTATAGTTCGTATCGGTACAAGAACCATACAGGGTGTCTCGTTAACGAAATTCACCGTGAGACTTTTCACCCTTCTCGAATGGGGTGCATTTACCCCACGCTATAGACGCACTCCGTATCCCAGCAATTACAAGCCTCGCTACATTATACAGGGTGGTTCACGTGCTATACGTATAGCGAACGTCAATGCGTGGGAAATATTCAGAGACAATGCACTTCGGTAACAATCCTCTACCATGCATTGTGTACCATACGCTATACTGTTACATGAGTTACGTGAATTTTTCGAATCATTCTTAGAATCAACAAATCTAACTTAGGTATATTTATTTATATCAAAATGTACATTATACTATATTTAGGATGCTGCGGTACATCATACCGATATTAAAATTCATTATATAATTTACTTTGATCTTTTTCTTGTTAAATAACAAATTCTCGTGCTTCGCATATTCATTTGTACATATGTCACTTTTTCATATCCACGTTCAAACGTGGAATATTCATATATTCCATTTGAATTTCTTCATTTCGCTCGACTGCTTCTCTGCAACGTTAAGGCGACTCTCACGAATCTCGAGTAGAAGACTATATCGTAAACGCCCGTGAAAACGTCGCTTAACCAAGCAGAAGACGCTCCGCTTCCTTAGGCTGAGTTAATAGGGAAGCTTAAAGAGCCGTCCGCAACGCAGTGGACTTTCCCGGCACTGTGCACAGCCCGTGCATATACCGCACTGCGACATCCCGCTATTCGTATTTAGATTCGTCATAGGGTCAAGTGTGTATCGTTATGCTTTAAGAATTTTTCGAGGATAATTAGCGCACAAATAATTGTTGGACTCTCGTAAGGAGAATCGTGGAGTAAAGTGATTAAAAAATTTCTACGGAGGCTTTACGAGTAATGACTTTTTGACTCTTCCCTTGAATGTCAGTCACGTGCATTTTAATATTAACGTTCATTTAATAGTAACGACCTTACGGACGATTATTATTCCACCGCATAAAAAGACTGCATTTCGTTCGATATTACCTGCATCTACCGTTTTCCGTCTTTCTACCCCAATGCACTGTTCTACGTGGTAATTAATGAAATCAGAACTTTGCGATGAAACAGCCGACCGTTATTCACTGGTTCTACGACAAGTGTGTTCGTTTTAGATCGGACAAACACCGTGCCGATAGTTTCCAAGCCGACGAGTCGATACGGATAAGATTATCGACAGTCGCATTTATTGAGTATTGTCGAAGTGAGCTTTATAATTTTTAACGTTACCCACGCTAACTTGAGAATTATTATTATTACGGCACTAAGACGCTGTCCGAGAATTGCGAAAGTATTGTAAACACTTTTCAGGACCGAGAAGAAAAACGAATCGAGTATTCCTTTGTAAAATTCCGACAGCGTCATTAGATCCTACGTTTACCTTGCGACCCTTTCGATTTCACGAAAAAGAAAAGTTAACGGAAAGGAAGAAAAAGGTGCCCTATACGAATGGTCCCTGGACACTTGGGATAATTACGTGGATACGTGATACGCCCTGGCAATAAGGGTCGACGTATTAGAACGGAAATAGGATATTTCGCAAGTTTCAGGAATTTCGAGACTCGCCCCTAGACTTCGCCTCATCTACCTACTGCACTCCCCTCAAAGTTTTTCCTCATCGTTTGGTTTTGCCCTTTTCCTCTGACTTGCCTCTTTGTTCCTCCTTCTCTTTCTCCCTCTCCAATTTCCTCTACTATCGAACCCTTTAACATCCCCTTTCACTTTTTTTTTCTTCGTTATCCTTTTTTTTTTACCCTCATGGTTTAGGATTACGTTTCAAATTAACTGAAGCCTCGTGAGGCTCCTATGGGAACGGCTGGGATGTATTTATAACGGATGTCGTCTCGACTTACCCACACACGAAGTACCAACCACCAAGCACGAACTCACCGTCAAGTTACGCCGTTTCAATATTGTACGCGCGTCTTATTACTGCCTGCGATTGGATGTAAAGAAAATGTCAACCACCATTCACTGTACCGTAACGTAATTGTGTCCATCTATGCAATAAGCAACTTATAACGTAACAGAAGAATGATCAATTTTCTATAGTGCATTACCGTCCAGTTGGTGAAACATTAATAGACCACGAATTCAAGGAATTACCGACACTGCTCTGTAGATCGTAGCATCAGTCGAGCGCATCAAATATTTACGATTCCACTCTAGATGTTCGATAGGGGTTCCCTGGCACCCTCCGTTATGCTGCCTCATACGATATACGAGGGGTTGATATTACGATCGTTAGTGGAAATCAGGAATACGAAAGCCACGCTGGGTACAGCCTCTGAAATAATTATTCGACTGAAATAAATGCTCGGAAAAAACAGTATAAAATAATCGACCATAACTGTGATATCGATTGAAAAATTTCAAAAAATATGTTATCGGAAATTCGGTTACTCGAAACTAATATTTACGTGGGAAAGCAATTTTTGTTTAGTCCTATATATCAATCTGTGAACAAATACACGGCGTAATATAGATTTTAATATATTAACACCTGCAGCATGTCGACAATTATATACTGAATTGGCCCCACGAGGTTTCATTCAAATATCAATCTATTACGTTGGTAATGGTCCTTGATAGGAATCCAATATTGATAACTAATAATTCACTGGTATGCATGCCACGTATAAATTGAATGGGCTAAAGAATATTGTGGATAAAGAGTCTTTTGAAATTTGTTTTTAAGCTTGTATATGTATTGTGCAGTACTACGCATATTACCACTCGCATCGTACCTTACCTTTTTGAATGCATTATTGCCACTAAATGCATCGTAATAACGCAGAGACATTTCCACTGGCAGTACCAGCGGCCATGACAGTGTCAGTCGATCGATCGTCACGCCTCCGGTTTGCTGGTGACCAAGTCCATAAATCATCCAATTACGATAATCCAACTGAGGCTGGATGCAATCTCGTGGCTGCGGCAGCATAGGCGCTATTAAATTTTCCAGTCGCGAGCATGTCCTGGGATTTCAGAAATCTCGACGGTTTCCCTCTGACTGCACTTTCGTTCGAGGGACGCGAGCCCACATTTACTTTTATCCAAACACGCGAGTAACATCGGCAAAATGTGATTAACGTAAGTAATGAAAAGTATATAAATAAAGATATCGCGTAAAAGTGGAAATGCCATAGGCGAGCCCTTTGTTAACAATGTGTAACCATAGAAAATACAGTCTTGAGTTACTTTCGCCAAAGTATTTCATTGTAATAAAAATTGGCAATAAAGAAACAAGCCGTCGCTAAGGGTGGCTCTGTCTGTCGGCTAGTTAAGAGAGCTAAGAATTTCAGGAAGATTTTTTAGGGGCTGATCCGAAGTTCAGCAAACCCACTGACGTGGGCTTAAAGGGGCTCGGCTTATCGGAAAAGTGTCCTACGTGAGGCACAACGGATTCCACGGACTGAGAATGTTGGCAAGGGTGGTTTTAGCTTCTTGAGATAAGATGTCGGTGGTCGGGTGGTACAGTAAGTATCGTTCCATTCCCTATTGGTCGTTTTCTATCTGTATCTTCTCTTTACATGGGAAACAATAACAGCCAATCCCGAGCAAGTTCCAAGTCAAAAGTAGATATAGGTATGAAACAGCAGCAGACCCCTGGTCGGATCTTGAGTCAAGGGCGAACTGCGTAAACAAACATATTACAAGGGGTGAGCGAGGTGTAATGTCGGTGTTAGTTTTGTGACGTGGATTTCAACTCTCGCGTCCAAATCTACCTCTCGCACGAAGGGACTACCCTTTAGTAGGCAGGTATAGGTAGAGAAAACTACCCCTGGTTTACTGTACCGAAATCCGACTGGGTTTTATCACGAATTTCAAAGTATCGCCAAATCCACGAACTCCCATAGGACTATGGTGATGCTGCGTATCTAAGAGAGTGGCTACGACGGGATGGACCAGAGAAATGGGAAAAAACTTGAAGATTCACGGTGCCATAGTCGCTCTGTAAGGTACGACCCTCGTAAAATGATGGCATGACTTACGGCTCACCCCATGTAACTTATATACAGAAACAGCCGTAAACTTAATGGATATAGGTGACGCGACCTGTTCCTTTAATTTTCCAAAACGCCGTCCGGAAGATTTACTAACTCTCCCGCGAAATAGGGGTAGCTTCTGTTATTCGTTCTTTTTCCTCGGGACGATTAAAAACACGGCTCCGTCGCAGGAGACAAACTTTGGCTCCTCTTCAGTCCTTGTAAAGTACAGTTAGCGTACCCTTCTTTTTTAACTATATACCCTGCCGATGCTCCTGTCCGTTATAACGTATGCGATTGTATCGCCGTCCTTTATATAATTATACAGTTTCCCTGTTTTGCGGAATAATTGGATAGCTGGTAACCCAATCCGAAGGAATTAGGTGCTTTAATGGTCGCTAGAATGCAAATGGACATCGTTCGCTAACCCGATGTGCACTGGCATATACATGCTGCTAAATATAGCTATATATGCAATAAAATTGCGCACACTGTATATACATATGTGACAGATACATGTATTATGCACGGAGGTCTCATCCGCGGGGACAATGTACGTAGCAGTAGCAATAAAAAATGAGAAAAAGAAAACAGTGTTCAAGCAAGCCCTAAAAAATACTGTGAAAAACAATATATTATAGACAGTTAAAAAAGTTTGTAAATCCCCCCCCCTTTCCCTACCCCCATTAGAGGCAAAAAATAACCCGCGAGTTGAATTTATGCGAAAAACTTTATTTCCACGTGAAATACATTGTCAGTCGAACTTTATCCCAAGTGTGTATTAAGTCTCTTCGCGCCCTTAAAGGTATCTTCGTTTGTAATATTGTATTGAGCTTATCAGTCGAATTTAAAGAAAAATTGTCCGTCTTTAGTCTCCGTCAGATAAGTCACGTGTTATTCACCAGTAGATATACATTTCAGGCACGTTCACAACGTCCCCAATCATGTGGTTTGTACAGGACGTGTTATCGATTGTGAAGGTACCTTTAGGACAGAATCGATCGCGCGACTCGACGACACGAGTGGCATCGCCGATTGGCAGTATAAAGCATAATACATCTCAATCCTGGGTCAGACAGCGTTGGGTATTCATAGGTCTGGAATCACAGAGGTTGGATGAGGGACAGGATGGGGTAGTTTCTGCAGTGATGACGATGGGGTAGGAGCTAGGAGACCTCAAGGGTAATTGTGAATAAGAAGGAGGAGCATAGCGACAGGGAGGTAAAAGGGATAGAGAGAGGCTGAAGATGTAATTTATTGGCGCGAACTCGGAAATAGAATCCGCATTTCGATTTTCGGCATCCCTGAACGCGCGCGACCCAACCCGGTTTCCATCGTGCGACAGATGGTCTCGCGGGATAATAATAAAAAGCAAAGACCTCCCCCTTTTCCCTTTTGCAGAATAGTCCTCGACCTCGCCTCATCGTCCCCTCGGTTATACCACCCTTGACAGAACCTATAATTTCGCCTGGGGACTTTTATCGCATTTCATGAGGCTTTGTCCTAGAGAAATGGGGACAGTGCTTAAGTCCCTCTGCGACACCTGGCCAACAATTTTTGTAGCTGCGTGATTACTCTTTTTCGTATGTATATAAAACAGTGGATTCGATGTTCGATTTATGTATTCTTCGATGGATTTGCCATAAATAATTTTATATCACAGATTTGTCATGTGTAAAAAGGATATATCCTAATTATATAGCGACTATATTCTGTTTTATATAGCGACTGTACTCTGTTTTATACTGTATGTATACTGCTGATCCGGAATGTTCTCGAAAGTTCTATGGGAAATTACTGGATTATGAGGGTAATTATTCGGGGTATTAGTGTCGGGTTTAGTCCATTTCGATTTATGGACTCGTATAGTTAAATCATTTGATGATTGAATAAATTTTCTATTTAAAAAAACAATTCTGGATAATTCCTCGATAACGTGTAATTAGCCTACTTCCGATTTACCCGCTTTCACTATTTTCGTTATCGTCGTCGTTCATAGCGAATTTCACAGGATGGTAGTCGAAAATACAGAATCCACTAGGCGATAATACCGTCAATCTGTCGCCTTGGCTAAGACGACGTCGTATCGGGAACGTCCGTGGACTTAATAACGTCTGGGACACCATGGCGGCCATTATCCTTAAGAGCATATTCGACGCGCTCTACAGCTAGACACAATGCCGCCACGCCAGAACCTACAGCTTCTCTATGTTGCTCCGGTATTATCGTCCTAGGGACATAAACTGACCGTTCGCGTGGCCAATATAATGCCGTAGGTCCTTACTGGTCTGCCCTATAGGACGGCGTTTTATGTGAACTGCTTTTCACACGAGGCGAGATCTACGTGATAAGTAGGGAAGTGAAAATCATAACCATGCATGGTGATGAAAATTCTTTAGATCCAACGGGAGGGAGATGATAAATTTTAATAGTAATTTTACAAAATTCTACTCGCCGTATTCTCATACCTTCGGAATATTTTACTCAAAATATACCACGGTCTAGAATTTACATGGTGGCGGTCAACGACAAATGCTTTATGTGATCCATAGACCCACAGACCCTTCAGATTCCCTTTTTTTCCCGGTCCCTTCTCAGATGTTGCGATGTTCACTTTTTTTTCTTCCCGTCAAGGTCTAAATATTTATCCTTTTTCTTTTCTTACTTCTTCTCACCGCATTTCTTTTTCTGACCATCACCAACCGCCACCGGCGTCTCCTGTACGACGTCCACGAAAATAGCGTCTTTTACGATGGTACGTTCAGGTCGCTGTGACGCTCCCGAAACAGGGCCGTAACATGTGTTAATGTTTATGCCAGGGCCCTGAAACACTTTACTGCTCATCGTGGGAGGTTAAAAGATAAGCGGGTTCTCATAAAACAGAAAAGAAAACCTCGTGGCGGAAAATACCATTATTCCAAAATCGTATAGATTATCCAGAATCAGCTGGCAGATAACTCCATAGTGTCTCTATAACGAAGAAAGAGAAAGAATTTTATCTCCCTAGGTACAAGAAATCCCTAGAGACTCTTACCCATACACTTACTCCGATTCCAGATATAAAAGCCACTAGACGGAATCAAACAAGGCAGTTTTTAATTTTCTTTAGAATTCCGTGGAGTCGAGTCCTCCTGTAATTTAATAATAAAATCTTCCCTATACTCAGCCATAAAACTTTGAGATAATTGTAAAAAAAATTTCAAGTAGTTCCAACAGAATATTGGAGAGCCAAAAAGAACAATAGATCCAATATTGCATTATCCAATTCCATAAATTAATAGTAACATCAGAAGGAATATTTTTCAGGACCGTACCATTCCCATACTACTTCCCAGCATATACCGACAATACAATACTAACAGTACTATATCTGTATATACGTAAGTCCTTCGCTAACAGATATATAGCTCCAATAGATTACTAAATGTAATTGTGCCAGAAACTTCGCTAAACTAAATATACTATACCTTAATATACATTAGTTAGTACAGATAACTGTGGCAGTGAAAAATCTGTGCATCGGACATCTAATTAATTGCACAGTCAAAATGTCCTGCTGTGGTTACCAATGCTTAGATATATACCAGCAAATAAGGTAATAATTAATAAATCCCTCAGGCATGTTTGCTCAATCATCAGAATATCCCGTGGCGAGTTCTGCAAGGATAATGACGAGACGAACGAGGCGGAGGGGACTATAGCTAAATGAAGAACGTCCTTCGTTAGCGAGAAACAAATGTAATTTTTAATAGCAGTGTCACTGGCAGATATGAAACTTTAACATAGGGAAGCGAGTCTCCGTCGGTAAAACAGTTGACAATTTCTATTAACAATAAGAAATTCACCTACAGGCTATTTTCATTGAATCGTTCAACGATTCTGACTTGTCGCAGACACCGATTCGAATTCACCTTGAATGATATATATATATTGCCAAAGAATGTTTCTCTGACTGTGCAGACATTTTCCGAGCAATGAATTACACAGTGCATTCGAGGTAGAGGCAGGTTCTTTGTAGATATAAATTCAATAAGCTTCTATAAGCGAACTTCCATCTAGGTATGTAAAGCCAAACCACTTGTTGCTGACTATATGCCGTTTCGACTATAAGCAGTTTAATTTCACAGATATAAATCGTGATAGACAAATTTTCCAGGGTAGCTGTGTAATCATTATGTAGAAATTTAGATTCTGTCATTTTACGCTGGTGCTAAAGGTTCGAGGGGAAAATGAATTTCGTGAAAAAAATAAAAATCGTCAATTTTATTTCTTTTACGTTATTTGATCGAAGTAACAATTGTAATATATCACTGTATATAGTAACTATTTCGTGGTATCAACCGGTTCGGAAACAACTTTCACTCTGCGCCCGTTTCACGCATCCGCCATTCGTTTTATACGTACAAACGTTGTAACGACCTGTAAATTCCCATTATGTTATTTCTATGTGATATATTGAATGTAACGTAAGAGCGATACGTTAAATAAATGTTTATAACACAGACACGCGGGTTTGCGCTTTTGGTTGTTTTGATAAACTTATGTATAAATTATGGAATCTCCTACGGTTATTTATACAGGTGATCGGGGAGGTTACGCCATATTGGAATCACTCGTAAATCTCATTTTGCGTCGAGTCCTCGATGTCGATTGAGACATTGTCCATATTAGGTCGTTATCATGGGCATCGTTGCTATATAGATCTGTGTATATATAAGAAATAAAAAAAAGTAAGAAAACGAACGAAGAAAAACACGGCTGACTGAATTTATAGCCTCGGCCGTCGGTCAACTTCTCCGCTGGGTTTGCAAGAAACTCAGATGGCGGAGTTATCCTTGCCGTTCAAGGACTTCTGGCGCAATCGGATGAGTACCTAACCAGAGAATGACGAGCAGAGTGACTGGACGTTGGAAATACATGAATTTCTTACTCAATTGATTAAGACGACGAAATCGTAAGAAGGCTGTAACGATATTACTTGGATTACAAGCATATACAATTTTAAAAAAATATTATATACAGCAGATCGTGTATTTTCCTCACAATTTTACCATCACTGTGGAAAATTTGTATTATAATTTATATCTTACAGACAGAATTTTAAATAAATGGACACGTTTGATTTTCATAATAACTCGTCTCTTATTCTTTTTGATTGTCTCTTTTTTTTCTTTCTTGTTGACAGTTGCGAGAGAGGCAACTGGTGGTGATAGCAGAAGAGATAAGGACGGAATAAAATGTAGAGAGAGAGAGAGAGAGAGAGAGAGAGAGAGAGAGAGAGAGAGAGAGAGACAAGGTTGACGGAGGAAAAGCGAAAGTCCTTTCAAAGCTCACAGCTAATTTGCATCGCGCGACTGGCAGATTTTGAAACTCAAACGTTTCATCCTTTTATTTGAATTCCATTACTCGGAATAATAAAGTATCTCTCTTGGTATATCAAACGGCTGAAAAGCGTTGAGAAAAATCGTCTTTACGCCGTGTTTCGTAACCCTCGTCCGTGTCTCTTCTTTCGTATCGAGCCTAAAACGTCTTTGTATATTTTCAAACGAGCGTCTTTCGCGAAAAGCCTATTGCTGTAGATGAATATATCACCTGAGTACCTTTGTCAGGTAGCACCATAGTAACACCCTAGTGTATTTGGCGCCTCTTCGTGGAGTCGAGTACAGGTCGGTACGAAAAAGTAGTATTGAAAGTAAAAATTAATGAAATTGTAAAACAAGGAAACATTGATCGGAACGATGAGGAAAATCGATGAAAACCATTGAATCAACAATAATAGCATTAGGTATTAAAACAGTCGAATTTATAGTATTCCGTATTGCTACTACTATTATTTATTTGGAATTCGTGATGGTTTCCTGGTCGATGAATGAAGCGATGCGAAGTATCTTTTTTTTTTCTTGAATTCCTCTCTTAACGATCAATAAAAAGATGATCGTAACAATGGGCTGACCTTGTCATTTTTTAGGGGGGAATAATGGAATTCGCACGTTCCATAAGAATGAATCATAGGTGGCGTGTAACTCGTGGTCAGTGGAGTAGCAATCCTGGAGGCTTAGATGGAATCTGGTTGGTAGTCTCGTGGACAAGCTGAGGTCATGGAGGTCAAGGCGGTGAGGGCGTTCACCAGAATTGGCCTCCCTTCTACAGGGATCATTCTTCGTATCCAGTGTGACGTATACTGTACCGTCGGGATGCTATAGGTCGTTTCAATAGTCGAGGTCGCTGGGCTGGTCAGACTTCAGTGAGTGAAAGGTCGTGAGTCGGGAGAAAACTATTTTTTATTTTATTACATTTTTTTTAACCATTTCAAGAGTCTTTCACTCGTTTCTCTTTGTCTTGAATTCTTTCTCGGTTAAATACCGTTTATTATCTCGGCCCTTGATGGGGTCGATGACCTCTTTAAGGCTCGCTGCTTCCGGGCGCGTCTCGCGAGACCTCCCGTCGTTAAGGAACAAATTAATTAAGTGTCTTAATTAAAGGCAACTGCCCTCGACGCTTGCAACGTATACTTGACAATGTATCAACTTAGCCGAAAGTTCGTGCGTTGGAGGTACGGTTTACTAAAAAATTAAGGTAACGGCGACGTGGTGTTACGTATTATGGTGAATGGATGGGAATTAATAAGTTTACGTGAGAAACAGCGAAATACAGGGGAAAAAGTGCGCAGCTCGATAGGGAATGACGAAGAAAATGACAGACATTTAAAAACTACCAATAACCACACCAGCGGCTCGCAATGCCAGTTCATAAATTCAGGAATATCGGAACGAGCGACACGTTGTCTAAATTAAATGGAATTAATGACCTTTCGCGGTTTTTCCTACTGGGGTTCGATCAACCCTCTAAAATCGCTTTTCATCCCATACTGAAGAGTTATGGCGAACGTACTGTAACGACAAGTTATTGGAAAAGCACTGAACAACGTTGTAAATTTATATACCCAAATAGGAAACTCATGTTGAAATTTTAATTGTATTTACCAATCGATTAAATGAATAAAAGATTTCGATAAATATCGTTTAAAATATATATATTATTCCTAACCATTTAACGAATTTTAACGTGACGTTTGGAATTTTATATATTTTTAACACTGAAAGTGCAGAAACCACGCTGTATACGAGTTTCAATAATAATGATATTTGTTACATAATAATTTTACGAAATAATACCAACCGTTGATACACAGAGAGATTCCATTGAAAATCCGTATAAATGCATACTTAATGCATTCTGACTTATTAAAAATTGAAAGGGCTGTATACACTCGGCTGGGTCGTATGAATAATGAAAAAAGATTCATTAGGGGAAACGCAGCATACAGTAAAATTCCATACGCAATTCAGTTCTATGAGAAATTCTTGTACAATTCCAAGACGGCTTATTTAACCAAAAAAATTGCAATATGCAGTATGCATCCGAGTCTTGCCTTTGAAAAATTATTAACTTTCATACATAATACAAGAAATAAAGCTTCTTTCCATTCGGCATCGAAACTTAGCATATTCACAATAAGAACCAGCGTGACTGATGAATACAAAATTTTTCATACATGTATTCTATTCGTCACTACGAACATGGCAGTGAAAAAGTAAAATAACAATTTAATAAAAATTTCTATAATTTCAATGATCCTTTTCAGTCAGATAGATGCAACGAGACCAGGAAGGTGGCTTAGTCTTATTAATTAGTACAGAAGTACCTAATGGGAAACTGGAGCCGTTTTCTCGTGCTCCAATGGAACCGGAAGTCGAATTAATCGCATGGCAGAATAACGGAGAGCCAGAGAACTTTGACCAATGACCATAAAGTGTTACGACTACTATAGTAGGAATTGTAAGAAACGTAGAAACCAATATAACTCATTGTTTGTTCCTCATTAGCAGCAGCTGCTGCCTCCTAATCAGTAGTGGACGACAAGTTTCAAGTGACTTGCCGGACGTTATTTACATTTCTCCTCTATTACATAGTAGCGGTATAGTAACGTTAGAGCGTAAAAAGAAATACAAGAATGAACGTCCCACGGTAAAATCTCAACGCTCGAGAAATAAGAAAATCAGCAGAAATGTCCACTTGAGAGAACAAGCTTCACGGATAAAAATATCCAGATGTTGAAAGAGAAAAATCTCAACAGTCACAAGGATCGGTACGTATGAATGCACACGTGCGCATGATATCCTGCAGGATTTTCAGGACACAGTATATTCTAATATCCAGTAACGAGTCCTCGCGTTATCGGCAATCTCGGAGAACTGGCTCAAGGAGTAGGAATAAGTTGGCTTGGATTTTCTTGGATTTTACGTAAAAGATGAAACAAGTGGAAAAGAGGTTAAAGAGTCAGAGGTGAAGACGACGAAAATACGTATACCAAAGCTCCTTCAGGCTAGTATGTAAAAAAAGGGGGCAAGAGCGTTGAAGTAAAGTCAAATTTAAAATTCCATATTCAAATTGGAAGAAGATAGTATTGATAGCAATCTGATCGTATGGGAGGAAGAGCGACCACTTTTTTTTTTATAAGGAATTTTTTTATTTTTTTTTTATTCTTCGAAGACGAATAACGCTGACGCCTTTTCGATACACTTACCACCCCCTTCATTCTATACACTCTTGTATCCTCATACACTGTGTTAATCTATATATACACGTGCATACTATATGAAACTGTATATTTGAAAGGCGCACGTTCCTTTTGGCAAATCTTTTATTCAGGGAAAATATTTAAGCTTCTCATATCGGAGACTTAAAGGGACCCTCTTATATTTTGTTCCTTTTTTTTTTCAATAATATATTCACCAGACAGCTTAGCAGGAGAGTGCGAAGAATCTTCGTTACGCGCGTAGAGTAAGATTTTTTTGGCTGATCTATATATTATATATATATATATCAGTCAAAAAATTATATTGTATATAGTATAGAGATATATAAAGATGGCGAAGTATATACAAAACTAGCTAATGCAAGTATATTGGTAAATGTAAAGTATATTCTAAAATAGCCTGTATATTTTCTATACCATTGATTATAAAGGCAAGGAAAGGAAAACGAATGTAAAGATTTAACTGTACGTGCAAGGCAGTAAAATTGTGAAGGTAATTTTGAGAGAAATGCACGTACGGCTGGCTGGGCGTGCAAGAGGCTTAAGAAGCTTCGTACTGAAATAAGTAAATTATACGCGCATCAAGAATGTCTACAGGATCACTTTGTTTTGGTGTTTACGGATTAGGGTAATTGTTGAAAAACAAAATTAAAATTAAAATTTTTTTTTCCAATCGCGTATACGACAGGTTCCGTAATAGTGAAAACATGTTCTTTCGAAGAAGTGCAGATAATTTTTTTTTCAATCATAATTTTTTCTTCCTTCACCTTCTATTCGCAGCATCTTCTCATGATCCTGACTGGCATCTCGTATTCCTTTCAAAATTTATGAAGCCTTTCACTGGAAGAGTAACAAATATAATTCGTGACGGCACTCATGGCAGTCAAACTGAGGAATCTTGAATTAATACATATGTGAAAAGTCAAGCATGTCGCAACGATATTTTGAAACTTTTTTTTTGCAGATTTCACGAGACTTCGCACGAAGGAAGATTTCTCTCGAGAGACTGTAAAAGGAATAAGCTTAAGGAATACAGCATAAAAGGTGATACCATTCCCACCATTCAATGTAATCAAGATAGTTTTCCCCTAATCCCAAGTAAATGACGTATCTTAAGGGATATGACAAAAATAGACAAATAATTTTCGATCGAATTTTACCTCGGTCTCTGAACACCATCACGTTACATCACACACGTGCACCCCCAAATAATAATACGCTGAAATTAAAAGTGCGAAAAATTTTCAAAATTTCTTCACCAATAAATTTTTCATTTTTTTTTTTTTTCATAAAAAAATCTTAACACGTGCTTCAAAATCTATTATTAAAATGTTTCAGAGACATAGTATTTGTAATATCTGAATCTAAAAAAAATCTACAAAAACGTATTTCTATCTGTACGAATACAACGCAAGCTAAGCACGTAGCTCGTTGCCTTATGTTGTATACATGCTTCTATCGAAAGTAGCATATAAAACGTAATATCAAAAATGAATTTACGTAAGAAGTATATATTCATATAATCACACAAAGCGTCCGGAAAGGAGAGTTCCGTCGAGACGGGGAGATTCTCTTTCACTTGTGTAGCCGCCGGAGCAGAGAAAGCTAAAGCAATCGAGTAAGAGAATTTCTCGGGTCCACATACCGGAAGTGCCGGAAATATCGAAAGACGTTACCTTATAGCTTGGACGAATAAGGAACACACAAAAAATGACACACAGTATATACGTCAGTTAAATATAATATAATTACAACAATTCGCAGTACAATATGACCTCCTTGACAAGTAAGCTGTAATTTTTTTAAATTCCGTGACTTCGCGCCATTTGACGAGCCACGTGGAGTTCCGGTTCGTACAAAATTTTTTATTTTTTAAATTTCATACACACGTCATAAATACGATAATAAAAAAAAATCAAATTGCATTCATGTGATCCGTCACCTCGTGTTATAATTAATCAATATTCAATACCATCAATCGATTGGAATGCTAATGAACTGAATACCGAAGCATATGTAAATATCTATACTGCAAAAAGACTCTCTAATTAATATGTAAAAGTGACAATTAGTTGAGTATCTGTTAATTGAGATCGAGCATACAGTTGGCACTTGGACGTACATTGTTAAGCGAAACTACTACCAGTATTACTAGTAATAATATCAACTTTCTAGCTTGGCCTGAATTGCCTGGTTACCCTACTGGGTAATAGATCCTTCAATGCTTTTGATGATGTAAACTCGCCCGCCAGCTTATCGTACTTGTATAGTACAGTCATCAAGGAAAGTATTGCGCCCATCAATATCAATTCTAAATTGCACTTAAAGTCCATTTAAACCTCAAAAATGATGAACGGAAAAAAAATACCGTTATAAATTCAGTAATCTGATTTTCGAATCTTGAATTGTTATACATATAAATTATAATTTACATAATGTTGTTATATCTCTATGAACTCTTAACTCTATACCAACCGGCGAAAGGATCCTCGTAGATCGTTGATCGATCAATCCACGAGTGGGGATTACAAGGAAGACTTTCGATTTCACGATTACGGACCGAGCAATCTGCTTTCGATTTTGCACAATTCCTCGCACAAAGATCTTCACGTTGAACGATGAATGTGAAGGAACGCGTGGGAGTCATTGTTAGTTTCATTGTAATATCTCCAAAGTGTCTATAACGTAAGTTTCGTATATATAGCGATTAGTAATTATCATTTGTAATTGCGCAAGCTATGATTGTAAATACAAACAGGACCATTTCCACTTTATTCTCTACTTTGCTTAAAATGAAAATAATGGCGCGCCTCTCGCTCTTTGCTGCCACGTTCGACGCCATTACCAGGAGTCGTCGGCCAAATGAAATGCAAATGGTCCCGTCAAAGCCGATGGGACGATATTAGCGAGCCTTTACGCGCGATTGCACAAGGGTACTCCATTGACTTTTTACTATTTTCTTTGGAAAGTATAAAAATGTGCAAAAAATAAAAATAAAATACAAAGTGTCGGGCGGGATTAACTAAAAAAAAATATTATGACCCAGTTTATAAGTTATGACGTAGTACGTGTAGTTTTACGAGGAAAATTTTGTCCTGCTGAATATTTTGGCATTACACTTTTTCGCTGGTAAAACACAAGCTTTGAAAAAGTACGAAAGATTTTTCAAAAAAAAAAAAAAATTTCAGGTCATAATAAAATTCATGCAAAATGAATATCCTTCGTGCGAATATACCGCTTTAAAATAATATGGCACACGTGATCTTCGGGCATCACGAAAAAAGACATTGGTTATTCAAGTAAAGATACCCAGAGATCTTGTACGATCCTAGTATCCATTTTTCTAATCGAGATAACAGGACCCGTTTAATAAGACGGGCAGCGTCGTTCTGTCCAGATGTCCTATTGGGGTAGCAGGTACTTTCGAATTTCCTTATTGTTTGCCAAAACCAAAGCTAATAATTCAGCCTTGTACTCACGGAATGATACCCTACTAAATTCGAAAGGAGATCCTGATTATTCAGGGTCAGCACTTAGCTGATAGGACCAACACCTGCAGGATTATAGACATCCAGAGATCCTTACAAGGGATCCTGTATCTCACGTTCCAAAGTGCTTGCTTAAAGGGAAATCAATATCCTGTGTTATCCTGTGGGATATCCTGTAGGGACCCCGAGCATATATTACAGATGCAAACATAAAAATCCGAATACGCTATAAGTATACTAAAATACAAAGAACGAATTTCCAAGTTGTTTTAGAAATTCTATAAATTAATTTTATTCCTATCGAGATACTGTATCTTTTGTATTTTATCACTTTTAAAAATGCATGATAAAATTTTTATTTTAAAAAATTTCGAATTTCAGTCGATTAAAATCGCAAATTCCTATGAACAACAAACCTCAGGTTTCTTTGGGCTTACACAGTCATTTTGTATTCTGGAACGTGGACCAAATGATCCTTCTTCTTACTGAATGATTTAGCTGACCAGCACCTTGGAACGGATATCCTGCAGCTGCAACCCCTATGCACCTATTCTATCCACCCCTGACGGATACGCCTAAGTAGCAGATATACGATGCAATGTTTTCCGGCAGAATGACGCAGTATAAACTGCATCGACTTGCTGCATCCGTGATAAAGTTTTCGAGTTACTTTTTCAACGAAGTTTATACTATATACTGTATACTATGTTTACTGTACTGTAACGTAAGTCTGTATTCTGTTGAAAATAAATATGCCGTCAGGATGCTGGCTTAAGATTGATGCATTATTGCACTCTCGTATAAAATGCATCGTAAAGACCGATGGAGGTGGATGGACGTCAGTCACTGGCTGTTTTGAAGTAAAAATTAAAATGGGTATCGTAGCCGGATGAGAAACTCTAAGGAAGAGTTGGTTACGCTGCCGTAGAAGTAAGTACTACCAACTAGTCGAGTGCATTGCGGTAACTTGCGTTCCATTTAAAATGCATTAACCTTCCTTGAAACCACCGACTTAACGTCTACGGTTTATTTTTACTCTTGCTCATACCCGACCCTACCATCAGTTTGGCTTCGAATATTTTCATTCGCAAAACCATCAGGAACATTTTGAAAAGCTCCTGAAGAAACATCGACGTTTCGTTAAAGAAGTTTAGATTTTTGTTCACATGATTATTTAATGGGAAGACGAACGAGTCGACAGAATACATTTAACGAATTATCATCAATTTCAATGAAATGAAGAAGAAGCCAATTGTTTGAAGAATTGATACGACATTTTTTTTTGGAATACATAAAAATGTAACTCTGCTGAGAAAAAAAAAACAGCTTTCTTCGGGGCTGCTGATTCTGTCGGCAATAGTAATGCGATTGATGGTCCTGACGTCGTCCAAAGTTGCTTCCATTCCCTTTGAAGTTCGCGGAGGGTTCGTTGGGCGAAGCGAACGCGACATGGTTTTTCAATAAATTTTCCAAAATTCTTGCCTTAAGCGAAAAGGTCGCTGACGTAAAGCCAATATAAAAGCTCCTCAGGCAAGTTCGAAGGCGAGGATGAAAATGAAAAAAATAAAAGTAAAGAGAATCCCTAAGAGTTAGCTATAAATAGAAGAACCCCATGGTTACAATGATAGAATGCCGAAGAAAAGTAAATGCGAGACTTTAAAAAGCACCGCGCACGTATAGCTATTCGGTAAAGAAAAAAATAAGTATTAAAAAATATACATAAAACACAGAAAAAAGTTTAACGAACTCAAACAAAAGCAAAGCTCCTCGTTCGCCGTTGCCGTCAGCCCCTATCGAGGGTTGAAGTAAAAGCAGGCAAACAGGCGGAGGGTAGCCCCATAGTCCTGTCTGCCTTTCTACCACCATCATCAGAAGCAGGAAAGAGCACCCCCATGGAATGGCAGTAACTCCATGTATTACGAGTGAGCCTCCCCCATACAAAACTACCCCTTGGAGCTGTATCGATCGTACACCCTGCTAACTCGCAACCCTCCGTGCCCGAGTTCGGCACGCTGCATCCCGAGCGGACAAAGGAAACCGACTACGCACAAAGAGACTCGTGCCTCAAATTCGTTCCTGAAAATCCACCAAGATTGGAGCCATCTACCGTGGAATATCATGAACGGGACTCGTGACTCTTTCACACCCCCAAAGTCTATCCAGCTACATACATATAGCCGTGTCTGCACGTAACCGACCACCTACTACTGATAGTAGATAAGTACAGCCAGAAGCATCGACTTAAGTACAAGTTGGTGGAAGTTGAGGATTCATCCTAAAACCACCCTTATCAGACTTTAATTCACCCTGTAAATCCAACGCCTTACGTAACTTGCTACTCCATGACCACAGTGTCCGACAAGACCCACGGTATGTTCGTAGCTTGCTGCTAAGCTTATACCAGCTCGTCGAGGCTTACCGAGAATGTTTGATGGGCTTTATTTGTTTACGAGCAACAATTCATCCCCTATTCAGGTAAATAAGTATCGACTCTGTAGGATTATAATGAATTATAAAGAGTCCAGCAGATGAAACATACGGTGCTCATATAATTTGTATTATGTTATTTCAACCGGAAACTACGTCGGGACGCCGTGACCTTTCATCACTTCCGTAAGCGGCTTCAAAGTGATCCTGTACTCGCGATAAATGGCTTATATACTTACGACCTAATCTGTATGTATATACAGCTAGGTATCCATGTACATACCATACGCACGTGAATGGGTATGTGCAAGGGTATGTGCAATGTAAGAGCAGCTACGTGCGTAGTACCATATCACGAAGCGTGGCGAATAAGCAACTTCCGGTTGTCGTGAAAGTGAAAATTCAAGAATAAAAGGAAAGATCAGAATAATGAATTGCAGAATAATGAATCAATGATCATATAATACTCAAGTATAATTATTAAATAGTTTCACGTGCTTTTATATCCTCTGTATATGACATAGGAAAAATAGCGTTATATATATAGTTATATTAATAGCTGTGAATATTACAGCAACATGAGTGGTTTGCACAATTTTAATCGGTAGTTATACGGATAACAGTTATCAGATGTAATCAGTTCTTTCGTTTAGCAGTAAAGTGAAGCTGTAACGAGTGAAATTTACATGAAAAATATCTTTAAAAATTATTATTGCAGCACACGGAGATATAGGCAATTAATTAAGCTGTTAATATTTATTGAAATACCTGGAAAATATATCTGACAAAATTACATGACTGTGTAATTGAAAAAAATTTTCTTAAACGCTTTCTCGTGTTACTCGCATTTGGTGGACACGTCTATTTCTACCGACAGGATTGGGGCGCGAATCTGCGATTATCAGGATGCTCCAGGTTGAGGAGTGTGACACTTTATCCACTGAGGCGCTGGTGTAATTTATTAATTTATTAAAGGATACTAGGAAAATATTTAATTATTATAGTTTGATTAGTAGTCAAACTCTACGCAGCGTGACTCCAAGCTCAGGATTGGAGTTTCGAAATATATTCGAAAGGATATCTTTCTCAGAAGAAAGAGCGACGAACACTCGGTAGCGTAGACCCGATAAATTTATTGAATGAAAAAATTCATCACAGTAAGATTCTGGTAAATATTTACTAGCCGAATAAGCTACGACGTTAACCGCGAAAATGAGCTGTAGAACTGAGCGCAAGAGGCATTCTGCTCCCTTGTATTCGTAGTAAAAATCCGCAAACTAGCGGGGTAACGAAATTGGTGGTAATTCTATCCAATAAACTAATGACGAAAGTCAACGTATTTCTCGTACAGGTTATTATAGTCATATGATAAGTATTAATCTCTACCAATGATAAGGACGATATCTCAACTGGAAGTGCTACGCCTCTGATCAAAATTTCCGATGTAACAGCGCAGTTTTGAAGCAGCGTCTGTCCAATGCAGAACTTTGTGCGACATCCAGGAGTACACTTTCAGCCCAGCACAGTAATGTCAGGTGGGATTGTTTAAAAATTACTTAGTACTTTTAAATGAGTCATTAATAAATCCTTTGTTCGTCGAATGGGACCATTTCGAAAGTTGATATACATGCGATGCTTTTAGCATCCTTCTGGAACCTTCTTAAATGCATTAACAACCGAGACACTATAGAAGTAGCAAACTAAATGACATTTCGAAATGAAAGTTAGTCGTTATAGAATTTCTCTTTGAAATGCACCCCAGCGAAACACGGATTTACCGCATACAGACAGTAGTGCGCAATTTACATTAACCTCAGTGGAGTAGTTATACGAAATAATTAGAAGGTAAATTTCTACGCTAAAGCATTGCCCTTGATAGCTACGCCTATGCACACGGTGCCGGAGCCACTGTCTCTGCACGCCAGTCGCCATTAAAAGTGGAAGCAGACGCAATGGTGCAGGCAATACGGTGAATCTTTTCATAGTCGAAAATAAGATTTTGATAAAGTATTAATTAAATTTAATTTTTGAAAATATAAATGAATCAACGGGATCAGAGCTGTCTCCTAATGGCATATGATAATATGCAATTCCTAATTAAAAAATATCTGATACAGTAATCGAGGATGTGTCATAGACAATACTGTTTCTGTGATAAGAGTTGTCGATATTTTTAATTGATAATAATTCAATTGCATCATTTCTATTTTTCTAATCATTACTTTTTTTTTTACTTTCGAACATATTTCACTTAGTACGTTAATTTTAGGATACAAATGGGTAAGGTATACAGGAGGGCGTTACACGACGCCCGGGATGATTAGCGTTGGTCGAGATAAGGATGGCTCTAATCTAGTTGTCGGCAGAGCCTATCACCAGGGAGACTTACTTCCGGCGAAAGTCAAACCGGAACATGGTGTAGCGTATATCAGTCACAATATGCAGGAAATAATCAAGCACGACTTTGAGGTGGGTTTCAAGACTTTTAATAATATTGACTGGAGTATCTTAAGCGTGTTAAATTATTAAAATTGTGGAAACAGATATTGATGCCGTTGGAATTTACCTGGGTTAATGCTCGAAATGGGCAAATACCTGCTGGCGCAGTACCCGGCGGGTATACAAGAAGCGGGGAGCAACTTTATATAGGAAAGGTCTTTCACGATGGGGTGCCTGTAGTAGGAAAGGTCAGTAATGATAACTTTAATGAAAAAAAATGAAGAAATAATTTTTTGAAAAATTTCTCAAATTTTTAGCTACTTATTTTTTCAGGTACATCCTAGTCATGGTGTATTGTACATACCTTATGGGAATCAGGAAGTACCTTACAGAGAATATCAAGTGCTGACACAGTCTTAATTTATATAACGTCTATTATATGTTTTTCAGGAAATCTGGTTAATAGATTGTTTTGCTCTCGTTTGCAATGTATAGTTAATTTATCCATTCTTGTGTATATCACTGTTGATTATACATTTAAAAATTTCACTTCAACAGTACCGCGTGGCAAATATTCGGCAAGTAAATAAAAAGTTCGTTAATTGAAAAGCAAGCAAACCTAGATACTTATAATTACGAAATTTTTTACGAAAACAAACAACTCTACTCCCACGCTAACTTCAAGCTTTAACGAGACGTCCTTCGTTGGTTCTCCAACCAAAAACACAGCAATGGCTGCGAAATTAATATGCATGGAGAAATTACTTATCCTTGTCCAGAACGCATTCTTCACTGTTACAGACGAGAGAAACTGTGTGAATATCGTATTGCACGAGAGGATGCACTCCCCTTAGGTATACTATCCCCATAATCACATGATTGTTCACGGTCTGAGACTTCATTTTCGATGGCGACGTTATGCTCCGTTCATACTATGCTACGGCATACTATATCTATATGTATTTCACAAAAGGGCCCAGGATCCTTCTCTATAGTGACAGCTTCGAGCTAGACAGAATAAATATGAAAATAAGCTTTATATCCTCCTTTATTTACAAAAAAATACTTTTCTAACTTAAAAAAATAATTCAATTTATTATCATAAGCTCTGTACGAATTTTCAGAATATTTTTCTTCCTAGCTGTACAGCCTTTACTACAAAAGAAATGCTACTGAGAATTCGTTTCTGTTAGGTACACCCTATATATATACGGGGCACGTGGCCGTTGCAGTATTATTCCCATGACAGACACGTGGCTCTGGAGGCTCCATTGTTACTCGCCTGCTGCCCGAGCTTGAGCTACTTAATATTTTCATCGAAATAGGCTTAAGGACGGTGAGTAAAGCCCGTCATTTTTTTTTCATTCATTAATTTCGTTCGAGCATTCATTCAAAAAAGAGTGGATGGTAAATATTCAATAGCAAATTGTTACTTGGGATGGAAACTGTTTTTTTCCATTCAACCGTGCACTTTACATTAAATAGTAATTTTGCGTACTGTCACTCGATTGGTATAAAAAAGCTACGGCGAAAATTGCATTCGCCTCAGAGGGAATAAATGAATAAATGTCTATCAATCTAACGAACATATAAAGAGGAAACAAAAGTAACAGTTCGAACGATAAATTTTATCGGATATTGGAAAAGCACATTTTTTTACTTTATCCCCTTACTCGATCCCATACGTAACTGAGTATACGAGTTTTAAAATAAATACATAAAAAAAAACCCATGAAAATATCTCATCTCGAATTTACTTGTTACAATACTAAAACACTATGACGATACGAAATACGACATATACCGTCATATACAAAACCATTATTTTTCATATTTGCTTTATTTCAGTTCAAATGATTATTTCTCCATTTTTCAAAATTTCATCGCAACGCTTTCATCCATAATTTTTGATATGGTACTAGACTTAAGATATAAATGTAAAAAGTCTCCTTCGTCAACCCCCTCGCCAGCCCCAGAACAATCTCATAAAAATTCTCTTTACTCTGGTTTACGCTTTACCGTGCCACGTGACTTCGATAGATCTGATGTTGAGTTTCCAATGTTTCCATCCCTATGGATACTATCCATCCCTTAACACATCACCCTCGGAGGGCACACGTCACAGAATCCACTAGAGATCCACAACAAAGGATCTTGCGTAGACTTCAGGATTCATGCTCTCTTTTCTTACATAGTGTACAAGGTGTTGGGATATATAAGTATATAGTACATTCCACAAAACGAATACATATACCGCAATATATATATCCTATTTATATACGTGTATATATATATATAATATTATAATAATATATATATTATATTATTAATATATATATTATATATAATAATATATATATTATTTATATATATATATATAATATTAATAATATATATATTATATATATATATATATATTATATCTTACGCGCATATGTATTCCCCATGTGTGACCATATTACTCACAGCGTTCCAAGCGCGTGCCCACTGTGCACGAGGTGCGTATGGCGCGTGCAGACTCCATCATTGAGAATCCTCTCCATTCTCTACAGTCCCTCTCATTCTGCAATGGGTAGAGCAGCAGCTGCAACTGCAGCTCATGGAAAAATCCACAGCTGCATCCCAAAATGGTCATTGGAATTAGCTATGAAAATTATTCATAAGCCATTAGAGGAATCCAGTCAAGTCCATTCTAATCCAGAGGAATCTAATCGCGTAACGTTACCTAAGCGAAATAATTGTCTTAGAAATATCATTTACTTACCATCATCTACTCCTAATCTTATATATCTTTGATTAATATTGATATTTCTTTTTATTAAGCCTTCTTTTCATGGCATTCAAAACTGTATCAATGTAAAATGGCCACCGTTCAAGCTACCCTCTGTCTTCCACTGCTTCCTCTTTTTTTTCCTAATATATACCCACTGGTCTAACAACAGGTTTCCTTTCAGTCCTTTGAACCTCTAAAAACTACGCATGGGGCCTCGTGTGGCTTCTATGGGGTACATGGGGTACTACCGGTGGCCTGCCAGTCTGTCTCCCTATGCCATACCCACACCATATCAAAATTTCCTTATAGGTAGACATGTGCGTGTATGTACTTATGGTGTCACGCTACGCGGCTTTTTCGGCAGCTGTCGCAACCGGCCCCATGCCATCTGCCGTGAACTAAACACATACGTACGTATCCAGAAAGGGACATATATGGGGTCCATAATGATCAGGATCTACCGGGTGTCTGTAATAAAAATTAATTCTAACAACTACTCGACATTACGCGACGAGCATGGATCGATATTTAATTCTATTTAAAGAAAAGGCCATAAGAAGTAATATTGTAAAAAATAAAAAATAAATATTTTCCAATCTCCTCCCATCATCGTACTTTTATACAATATTTACTGTACTCCGCTGAATATATACGTCGTTGTAGAATCCCGACAGAGGCGACACCGTCGCAATAAGAGTTTTCTAGAAGAAAACCGTGTGCCAATTTATACAATACAAACTGTATAAGTCCTAGAGTATCGCTCTTCTAGAACACTCTAGAATGTTCGTATAGATGCTTCTTCTAGGCTGCAGGTCGTAGGTCGTAGGTTCCACGGTGTGAAGTATTGTACACGTGATACGTGCAGGGATACGCCTTGTGAACACATTATGGTTCTCGGACTGTGTTTAAGTCGTACGTGGTGGTGTGTTACGTGAAAAGCAATCGATAACGTCACTCGGCTAGAGAAGTGCATCTGCCGTTCTCCCGGCTTAGCGTATCTTTTCCAGTAGTTTTATTATTTTTATTTTACTCTTAACTCCTGCGCCGTACAGCTACGTAAGCGCCTTTGTCACGAGGATTCGAAAACAGGGAGGAGAAAGAGAGGGATGAGATATATATATATGTATACATATATATGTACGACTATTATTGATGAATATATATATAGTAGTGTTGCACAGTGGGATCGGATAGATAAGAGTAAAATGGCTGATAGGAGGCTATTTCTGCTAGACTGGCCTTACAGGGTATTAACCACTCGATGCTCTCATTTTGAATCACCCATGTGAATGAGCTCTGGGTACCCCATGATTTTCTCTACTGGACCGATTAATTAAAACGGACCGGTTTTGACCATCTGTTCCTAACTGATAGATCGGTTATAGTTTTTTTTCTTACATGGCACATGGGTATATAGATATAGGTGGTAAAGTGCCTCTAAAGCATCCTGATATATATAAAGGGCTTTTAATTACATTTTGGTGAGAAGACCAAATGGATTTTTTTTTATCGTAGAAAATTATCGTTAAGGAATGATAAAATTTATGGTCCATCGATTAAACTAAGGGTATGGGATTCTGTTGGAATAGAGAATAGTACGTGGATTGTAAAAGTGATTTTGTTAAGGGGAACGAGACCTAGTTAACCCTTATGGCAAATATCTATTTTAATTAACTACCCCTTTGTGCAAGGTCCTTTGCCTTGTATAGAGACAAGATGGCGGCTAAGATATCCAAGCTTGTTACTACGCCTTGCTCCCTCTCATCCTGTTCCCTAATAGACAGCTTCTATCGCTCTATTCATACACCGACATTCGCATGCAAATTGCTACGAAATTAGGAGCAGTGAAGGGTTCGAGCTGACATTTTGAATTAGAATTCGGGATAGGATCATCCCTTGGATTCGAAAGATGGCCATATGCATCCCTTATCGATTCTAACGTCAATTCTGTCTAAAGTGAACGTTCCAAAATTCTGTCGATGCTGGAAATATGGTTGTGCCTTAGTCAATTGCATCCAGGTAAACAGGTTCGCGACGTTGCTCGTTGTACTGACAGTGAATTTCAGAACGTACCTTATATACACGACATAGGGCTAAGTATATATAGCTATATAGGAATCGATCTTATAATTGAATGCATGTTCACCCTTAATGGCGACAAGATGAAGAGTAAGTTCTGCACTCGAGAAATCAGATGGTTAAGGGTCGTAGGTCGTGATCTAAGACTCATCGGTGTATAGTCTGTCAGGAATGAAGATCAATACATGGGAAATTGACATTGATCACGAATCGAGGTAGCCAATTAATTCTTGTTTGTCAATTGCCACTTTTTTTGTAGAAAAAAAATTTTTCGCTTTCAGATTTATATAACGGACATAACTATATCGTCTTGAGAAGTAACCAGAGACACTAGTCGCGGACTGTGGATAAACATTAATAATTAAAAATGTCATTGTAGGTTGGGTAACAATCGGATATTAAATTTCAGGAAATCACTTTTAGTGAAAATTAAGCAAAATCACGTATTTCTCAATCAGTTGAGAAACTGCAAATTTATTTCGCTCGATCTTCCAATGAATTTCTCGGTGACCTTGACCGGAAGCGGAGTACAGATGGGATTGACGAAATTCTCATGTTTTCTTCCTCGTCTCGACCCCGCAGGAAAAAAATAGTGAATTCATTATTCGTAACCCTGGTTGGAAGTGACGATTTCTTTGAGGTAAAGCAGTTCAAGGATCAATTGTAACCCTCTTAGGTAGTGGGAAACAAACCTAGTATGAAATGAGGATGAAGTAAAGGCTCCTATTATCAATTTGACTTTAGCTGAAATGACTACTTTACTCAAGTGGATATTGGTAGTACCAACATGACGGGAAACTAGTTTCGAACGGATCCGCCATTAATTTAATATGGCGCCCATTGCTCTGGCCACGCAATGCTCCTTCGTTCGAGGAGCACCAGGCACCTAGAATCCAAGCAGGGGTTGACAGGGGTAAATGTACGTACAAATGCACCCCGGATTGGCTTTGGGGTGGTTTCCATGGCGACGGCATCGCGGCCCGGGAAGTCCTCGACAGGGTGGCGTGCTGCTCCACCGCCATCACCAATACTGACGCGGACAACGGCACCCTCTCAACAAGAAAAAGGCACCACGATTACATTCAACTGTACGGACAAAGAAATCCTCCTGTGTATTCCACAAAGATGCAGTGCTGGACCACTCTCTTTCTATTTGCTTAAGCTCCGCAGACTCTGAAGTCTTTCTACGGTCGAGAACTGTTAATTAAAATTTTTTCATGTCACTTTCCTTTTTTTAATACGACCGAAAACATTTTTTTGAAATTTACAAAATATTATTTTCCAATCTCTGTTTTTCTCTAAGGGAGTTCGTATTATGATTTCTGGCAGAGACTGATATCTCATCTTCATTTTCTCCACTAAATCTCAACATAGCTGCCTGTCACGTATTTCATAAAGCTTATGAATCGGCTTACCCTTAGATCTACGAATATACATATACGCATATGGCAATCCACCAACGGTTATTAATAGACGGGAAATTATATGTAAAAACCGGGAGAATCGTTAACGAACTAACGCTTGCACATCGAGGGATTGGTTCGTATACGAATTCCCGACTCAATCGTGATTTCTTCCGGACCATCTGGCGCGTCTAGCCGGCGAACAAAGAGGCTGAAATCGCGAGCTACGAGCCCGGGGTGAAAAGTTGCCACAAAGGGAGCAAAACCACCCCTGGCATTGCTGGTACACTCAGGACACGTCGAGAGTGGGATATTCAAACAAACATCGAACGCGAATCATAGCAACTTAATAATAAAAAGAATACATCTTTTAATAAACTCACCTAACTAAATGACGTCTTTATAGTCATTTAATATCCAAATCCTTTGAAATTGTCGTGAAGCAGAATTTTCCAAAATAGTGTCTAATCCAAATATTCCTCAGCACCCGGCATCGCTCGGATTCCAATTTGGCTCTTATCCATCCCTATTGACGAAGCTTGCCAACCCATAGAATATATATCTCCTAAATTTATACTCTTAATCTACCGCAAAACTGCTCGTCGTTCTTATTTTTTTTTTCTAGGCCATAGATTAGCGCCTTGAGACTTTTTTTTTCTTCGTTGGTATCACGTAATACTTTTCCAGGATTGCCCTAGGCTTTACGTCCCACAAGGAGCTTGGCCGTTTTTCGTATCTCAAGTACTTACGTACCAGAAGCACCTATATAACAGGTCTATAGGTTTTTGGGTTTATGTTCATCCGTTCAGTCGGTACGGTAGAGCACTGTAGAATTCTCATAATCGTACTCCAACACAATGGACTATTTGTATATGACTGCACTATTTTCATGGAATAGATAAACGGTATGAAAAATAAATATTTTATAGGAATTCCATAAAACGATACTTGCGTACATACATTTATTTTTAACGGCTATACGCGAACTTGCGGAAAAACATGCAAATTCTTCGTCACCCAGGGCTGGGCAGAGATTTGTGACATTGAATATACTCCATCAAAGTTCCATAAGACCCCGTGCACGTTGCGAATCTGCCTGTATTCCTAAATTCCCCTCGTACCGCTTGAATGAATTCCCATTATTTTTAATATAAAAGCCTGTGAGCACACGCGTGTATTTTTTTCAATATCAGCATAATTACATGTATATGTATATGTATATTAGGTGACTTGATTACATGTTGGGAGGTCAAGAATTTTCATTTTCAACATCTTTTGTACGTCTAGTATATAGCACGCAGGACCGAAATGTAGGAGAGAGATGTTTTTAAAATCTGTTAAGAACATACACAAAGGTGATACAGTTTCCGTGTAATCTGATATTGAGGCCAGAAAGGATATCCATATTGAATAAAATAAATATAAAATTATTTTCCTTTACTCACGTCAGTGAAGTTGTCCAGTGATAAAAAGATGAATTTTCCAGCAGTAATTCTAAGAGGTTTCTGAGCTCTTATCATTATCATCATTAGCATCTTACTGTCCCTAGGCTGCATCTTGTACCAGGGACATTCATAAACAGCCTGACTGATCGATTGAGACTGACAAAGAAATGCGACTTAAGGGTGTTAAAAATGAAATAAAAAATAATTGTCAACCAAAAAATTCACCTGATTACTCAAATACTCTCCAGCCAAACAGTACGCCAATGTCTCCCAAAGTTCACCAAGAATGAACAATCCAAATTTCATGAGCGTAAGGATATTCTTGGTGGATGAAATGGACTAGCCCGTAATAATAAAAAAAAAATTATTTTCAAAAAAATAAATAATCCATTATATTCAAATGCATCCATAAACACTCACCGTAATAAACATGAAACCAATGGTACAGATTATCAAAGTACTCGATAATACCTGAACCAATGATATATAAGAGAAGAGGTCCTCAATCTTGTCTGAAAATTCGATGACTCTTCGATGATTGGCTACAAGGACATTGCCAGCCAATAATATCTTCCGCCTGTCGTCAACAGTCCGGCTAATATCAGAAAATCGCGATATATCCTTGCGCAATAGGACCAATCTAGATCCTGCGTGTAACACCTGTGCAGGATATCAGTACAATGATAAATATTCAACACACTATCACGAACGGCCGTGTCTCAAAGGATCAATCCGTCTTACCAACGTTACAAGGAGGCTTTCGGTAAGAGCGTTCCCGGCGGCAGTTAGTACAGCCTGAAGGAACTGAACGCAACAAAGGACTTCATAGACGGGCGACACTTTACTTTGAAAAGGATATTCAGAGGGCAAAACGAATTTCCTATCGTTTATATCAGCAGCATTGTAGTGATTTATTACAACAGGCAGAAAAAGGACAACAGTCCCTACGTAAAGTCCTAAAGCCCAGATATAAAATATCCTGGACAGTTTAGCATGTTCCGTCATCACGGTCCATTCCTCGACGCTCTTAACGCTGTTCCAGTCTTCTGACATATGCTTCAAAACTTCATTGACATACCTAAATACGGGATAATATAACACTATAGTGAATAGTAAGTATAATTTGATACAATTTAAAAAAAATTCTCACCGACGATTCTTGTAGACGATGATCAGCTTGACAAAGAACAACGTCTCGGTGATGGTGACACTGAAGTTGTCCATGAGATTGTCCAAATCGTTGAAAACGCTCACAGCATCCCAGTACTGAAAAATCAGTGCTGCCATCATGAGAGACCAAACTGTCAGCCGCCCAATTCTATTAGAAGCACCAGGCCAGGAGTCAATTAATCGAAGACCAATTTCTACTGGTTTACCAACTATCGCAGTGTCCTTCATGATCAATATTGATAAAAGAATTTTGGCTTATCCTTTACTGGTATACAAATTTGAAAAAAATACTTTAAAACTTTTTATAACATATTTCGAAAATTTTGAGCATCTTACAAATATCTTGAACGATCTCTTGCCGGTCTATGACCCAACTGACGCTTCGATGACGATCCAAGAAAAGCTTCAAGATTCGCCACGCCTTCGAAAGCTTTACAGACCAATAGGATTTAAGATTTTGTGTATTCTTACGATATCCAAGGCGATGCAAATAAATCCCTTTGTTCGGTCACAGATGGATGGGTATTACGTACTGTCGAAAGCTCTTGAGTAAAATATGAATCCCCGCTGTATATTTACTATAAGATTGCGAGTTAAGGTTTTCTTTTTCCATACTTTTTCTTTCGCTTCTGCCATGTGTATCCGATCACAGATTATTTGCTTGCAACATTCAGACCAGTTACGCCTTCCAAACAGAGATACCGCTGATATTCTCGGAGGGAAGTACGTGGTACCGGAAGAACTAAAAAAGTTACTAGAAAGTTGCGCTTAAAAATTTATCTGCTCAAATTGCTCTGTGTGCCTAGTCAATATAGTAAGAAAACTTAGGTCTACCGTGACGAAAAGTATGACAGTTTCTTATATGCAAAGTTCAGTTCAGGCTCGATCGTGGACGTTCTCCAGTTCAACCATCTGAGACTGGTGCCAGTGCACTCGCCAATCTGTACCACGAAATAGAAACTGGTATCAGCTACTACAGATCGTTTCAAAAGTAGTCCCAATTACTCACATAGAAGTGTACGTAAACGTAGATGGATCCACGGTCAAATGGCTACAGTCTAATGGCACTCGAGTTACATACCGAATAAAGAAAACAAGCCCTAGACCCGCAAATAATTAACGTGTCCGAAGTACCATGGTTAAAATAATATTTATCGCAACATACCCAATTTTATCAAGTTGGATTCAATAGTCAAAGTACCGATTGAATTGAGGATGATTCTTTAATAAGAATTTTTATCAACCCGGTAATCACAGGTAAGAGTTTTCAATGTAGTCAATTTATATATTATTTATTATTAGCAGCAAGCCTTATAACTAGTCTCGGTTACTAGACGCTTTACGAATCCTTTTATTTCAATAATGATGAATATCTATTGTCATACTTTCTTTCTCATTGTTCATGCTCCCCTCGTGCCCCTCGTAAAAGGGCGTAGGGTCACTAACGTCAGGAAAGGCGGATGATCCCTGGTACAGAAGACGTGGAAATAGGGATATAAATTCAACTCCGCGCCCCAGGAAAAGATTGACCGTTCTTTCTGTTGCGCGAAACCCCAGGACTAGAGGGTTGCTCAAATAAACGAGCCATTTGCACCCCTTTCACTAGAAAGGATTCGAATAACGCACCGCCCTGACGTATCGCCTACGGTCATCGATCTAGTATTTCTCCATTTCGTTTTATTGCTTTTATTCACAGGCGTTCCCCAATAGTATTTCACATTGTAGCCACCATTTTTTATTCTCGATTATTATTAACCTTTCCTATAAAACCGTAGTAACCCACTATTCTTTTTGGCATTCAGGCATTTGTATCTCGTGACGTATTCACGTTTCGCATTAAACCATCGTTTCTCGTAGAATGAAAAAGCAGAAAATCTACCAGCGACCGACGCGAGGAAAACCTGTGGCGTCTACTGTCCATTTTCAGCCGAGCTCGTGAAACTTTCCTATGTTAGTTTGTCTCGGTGCGAAACGGGACAGTCATTTATTATTCTTCCCGACACATTTTACGAGGACATCTGCCTCACGAAATATACGAGCCAAAGCACGACCAAGATTAAGCTCCAAGCCACGAGGCCGTCCTTCATAAAGAAATCAAATCAATTTGTCAGGTATTTAAGGTGGGTATATACTAACCTATAAGATTTCTTATGAAACTGTGCGTGATATAATTAAATAATAAAATTTAATGTAACCCCGTATCAAATTAATTAAAAAATTTTAATAACTCATTTGACAGTTAGTCGTTAAAATGAAATGCGGTCTTATGCTAAGGTTTTTAAAGAAATTTGAGTCATTAGAAGTTAAGTATTTTGAGGATTTAATTAAGCTTCGCGGTTGAGTAATGACAAATAATTATTTAATCGTGGATTATATATTAATACGGGATCATCTACTTATTATCAGATTTTGCCTGATATATCTGAAGTAGTGTATCAGCGAAGTCTGACAGTCGGATTATAACTACTGTCACTGAATCTGAGGTGGAGCATTCACACTGACAGCTTGATGCGAGGGTAGATGTTTCCTCGTACTTTATGTAATTTTTTGCAATTCTTACGGTCGCGAAGGGAAGCCTAATCCGATTACAGGCTCTGCGATTCGTTTCCATGAATAAATGCCCATCCCCTATAATCAGACGATTCCCATGGGTTGCGGTGCGAATTTTCTCTCTTCCCTGTAAAATCATTCCGTAGCATCACTTCGGTAAGCTCTACGCGGGGCCGCGGGTAGACGTGGAAGGATAGGGAAGGAAGAGTTACGATTTCTCATAAAAGTACAAAAACAAAAAAAACCCATAAACAAGAAAGAAGAATGAAACAACGAAAATCCATGACAGAATAGGTAAAGCAAGGAATTTCAAAGACAGATACATAAAAATCAAATTCGTTACAAGCATCAAACCCATATCATCCCTGGATGATAAAACCAAAAATAAATCCAACCAATTTCATTCTTCTTTTTTCTCATCCCTTGATCTACCAGTAAAACCAAAACATCATACACTCGATTGAATCATCCTGGTATGATTGATACAGACGGATTTTCAGGCTGAAATTACAAGTGGTATCGAGGACTATCTTGGGGCTGGGAGGTATATAAATTTAGGAGTATCCTTATTTGAAACTTTTATGGCAAAAGAAGCAAAGTTATAAAGATGCAAAATACTAAAAACAAGGAATTCCGTATCAGCATCATGGGATTTATAAAAAAAAATTCAGTTTAACCAACATTAAAAATAATCGATAAGTCTGATCGGTATATCGACTGTCTGACCACGTGATATCTTACCTTTATTAAAGGGACTCTTTTATACTGTATACCATTAAAAGTTGGCCTCCGAAAGTGAAACTGTTCTTACGGCTCAAGCATGAAGTGATCCAACGTCACTCATCCCTCTCAGAATTTGCGAACTCTGAAGGAACCTACCCCCAAGCTTCCTGGAAGTAATCCCTAGCACCGGAGGGAAGACAAAAGTTCCTAGCTCAGCCGCGCTGACTCATAGACTCCTAATGCGGATGAGGCTGGTGGTAGTCCAGATAGGGGAATGATGGGAAGAAGTGAGGGGATGCACAGAAGAGGATCCTTGATAATACGGTACACAATACTGCCATCCATTTCTATGGGGTCCAGGTCTGATATTCAATTAGAGGTCGTAGGAGCTCGCGTGATCGTGAGGGAGCAAGGGGGTGGTGTCAGAGAAAATCGCAAGGGGTGCTCTTACAGTGACCGTTAATGGGATTCCGAACGGCTGGAGGCACACTATGATTCCCCTTAGGCAGCTACCGATGGCGATTCTTTTGGCTATTCATCTGTCATCCCTTCCCTACATATGGACCAGAAAATCACTTCTAATCGGGTGTGGGCCCTCTTCACCCTCGTCCACCCTATCGCGACTTCACCCTGCCAAATATACCCTTGTGTATAGCATATACCTCGTCACTTGTCTGTTTATCAAAAAGCCTCACTGACAGTTGTCACTAGGTTAGGCTAGGTAGTGAGCTTTAGAATGCAACCCCTTATTAATACCTAAAAATTATTCGTTAAAAGATACACATACAATAAGGGTAGCTTAGCGTGCGCCCCTGTACCTTCCCACTGCGTCATTTCGATTATATGCTAAGAACAGTTTGAAAACCGGTATTGGGGCACGTGGCATGTCCATGAGGGTCGATGCCGAGGAGGAGGATGCGAACGCGTGCCGGGTACCTTCGTACCAGAGGAAATAAGCAAAGCACGTACGTTTCAGAGAATGAAAAAAAATGTGTATTTGAAAGCGTGGGGATCAACTCAATTCCCGTACTGCGACCTCTCGACACAGAACAAATATATATATATATTCCAAAGTCTCTTCCACGTACGATATGATAAAATTCTTTTAAATCAATTCGACAGAACGAGATAACCAACGTCCAATAAATATACATATAAATGAGTACGAATAAATCAAAATCAAGGACAAAAGCTCAGAGTCGATAAGGTACGTAACACGTGTGAACTAATATCCCTCACTCTCGGCATACACTGTCATAGTACATGAGTATACCCTCTTCTTGGGGTGGCATGTCAAAATTAGCAGACATTAAGTAGGTACATGAAGTGAATTTCTTGAACCAAATTATAACTGACGTCACGATTAAAGGTCAGGCCTTGTGATGTCATCGGCTTACGGTCTACCTTAGGTCTACTGATAATAGGAGACTGGTTATTGATATTTGATAAAATGACATTAAGTTAAACGTGAAGTTAAATCGGTACCAGGTACAATGTTCGTCAAAAGTTCGAATACCAAGTAAATTCACCTAGGGCATACCCAGCTAAAGAAATTTCGTGTCTGTGCCTAAGGTCAAAGTTCATAGGTATCAGAAGTTTTTCATGCAGAATATACCGTTGTGTACCGAACAGAAGAAATACGGTCTTTCAACAAAAAAAAAAAAAAGGATACATGGAAGAGAGAGAAAAGAATGCTTCCTATGACCTGGTCCAATTTGGATGTGAAAACGTAAAGACGACATTTTTCCAGTAGATCCGCCCTAATAATGAGAGTGCCTCTATCAAAGGGACATCGATTTTATATGAGGGATGTCACTACAACGTTCAGACTGGATCGGACCCTAATTACTTAATTTGGTCTCGGCTAATGAACCCGTAATGATCCGTAGCGCGTCATCGCATCAAAGTCCCCTTTCGTGCCCTCGTCGCATAGCCCCACGAAGCTATTTATTTTGTATACCGATAAACGATACTGAAGGTTAGACCGCATGTAACGATGGTTTAACTACCCCCTTTTTAACTGTCCCCCCGTTGCCGTGCTTGAATTTCCAAAGGGCTACGTCGCGTAGCTCATGATGACATAAGGACGTTAGCCTACGAATAAATTCGCAGTACAGTACGGTCCCCGTTGGAGCCAATGGGCAAGGATTAATTAAACGGTATAATTAATTGCGATACGTATCATTTAAAAATATTATATTCATCGATCATTTTTCTGTCAGACTGACAATGGTACATAACTTTGAGTAACTGTTTAATAGGCATATGCTCTACAAGGAGAATTATGTATTAACAATATATTAAGGGATGAAATTTTATGTGACTTATGGGAGAGAGAAAAATAATTATTTTTCCCGTAAATCATATATTTCATCATAGATCTTTTTTTCGCTTACGTTTATAGGTATCCCGTTGCTTTTCTTTCAATTTCTATGAAAGACACTCGCAACGGCTTCTTAACAGTCTTGCATTGTTTTGCTTTGCAATTTTGTGTACAAAAGAGATGATACAAACAAGACAACGAGCCATGATGAAAACGAAAAAAAATAAGAATGGGTAAGACAGTTAAAAGAGGAAAAAAAGTGCGACGTAGTCGTGGAAATGGAAGCGGAACGAAAATGGACTTATGGGGGAAAGACAATCTTCAGAAACTACAGTAAGAAATAGAAAATGAACTGTTACGAGAACATATCGAAGCAGTGAAAAGAAAAAGAAAATTTTCACATATATATGAAAACAGACAAAGGACGAGAAAGAGGTACGTATAAAAATGTGCTAATATGTTCACCACAGAAATATTCGAACGAGTTAAAAAAATTAATTTTTAATTACATTGCCATAATTAACCATAATAAACTGTACACGTTCAATATCTATATACCGCTATATTTACATGTACGGGATGTACCACAAATCAATTAGAAAACTAAAAATCCTTTAATTCACAATTTTCACTGTTTTCGAAAAACATTTTGAATTCTTTTACAGTGCAGTGCAGTACATCCTGTGTAACTACACATGTAAAAAACAAATTGCACAATGATTTCGAATAAACCCGCTAGCAACGCTTTGCGAAAAATATTTCGTGTAATAAAAAAATTGCTAAATATGAGGACTGAGTAACGCTCTACATATATAGTGACGTATTTTTTGTACATAAAAAGTATAAAAATATACGCGTATACGCCGTGACGTCAATCCAATGGACGCTCGTGAAATCGGGAAGTGATGATCCTCGATGGACTCCAATATAATTAGTCGCAAACATGTAGAAGCAGCCATTTCGCCAGGAACAAGTGGTGCAGCCCTTCTTCGGCGGATCGGTTCGTATTTTACATTCCGTTGTACGCGGGTCCACCGCCGCCCTCGGGAACCACCCAATTGACGTTCTGACTTGGATCCTTGATATCACAGGTCTTGCAGTGAATGCAATTTTGTGCATTTATCTGCAGTCTCTGACCGTCGCCATGTTCAAGCGGAACGAACTCGTAGACACCTAAAACAATTCAAACAAAGGATACCGTAAGCTACGTATACTGTACGCGATTATAAGCATCCTCCCCAGCAATATCCAATCTCAACACGCCTAAAGGGTTGAAGAACCGCAGTCTGCCAAAATATAATAGACACCTTGAGCTTGTGTAAATCAACTGAAATAAATCATTTAACTTCCGAGCATTCAAATGTCCTTATCGGACTTTAGATTAGAGAGACACCCTTTAGAATTTCGAAAAGAGGATTGATTTCTCAACCCCCCCGAACCTAACAGTGAAAACGACCAGCTATCGCACCGGGGAAGAATGAGACTCGGAAGGTGATACGAAATTTTGATTTTCCTTCGAGAAAATCAACCCGTCAAGGGATGAAGGAGGGAAACGAAACGATTACTCTCGGGGCATCTTTTTTTTCTTGTTTGAGAACGTCAGCTGTGACAGACGGACATAAATGAAGCCTTGTCTTTTTACGTCCTTTGCCACGTCAGTTTTCTTCAGACCAGGTATCACCCCGCTCCAGGAACTAGAACTGGGATGACATCGAGAACAGGGATGCTGGGATGAGAACAGGAACGAACACCTCGGCGATATCTTTCAAGAGAACCACCTTATCCGCAGAGTGATTTCAATTGGTCGCCGGCCTCGTTCTTCCTTATTGGCCTCCTTACTCTTATCGGAGTCTGCTACCGAGAGAAAATCCGGCTTTTGGCCAACCTTCCTCCGGAAGAAGGGGACGATGGAAATATTTTCAAGTCCACCAAGAATACCAATGAAATACTATTGCCCAAGGTATCTCGTATCCGTAAAGTAATACATATGAAAATATAAGTAAAAGCACAAATCAACCATAGAACATCCACCTAAGCGAATTATCGCTACCTGAGCCAAGATACAATTTTTAGTGCCATTGGTACAGTCCAGCATCTCCGGTAACCGTCTTCTTCCTGGATGCTGCTGCGTCCCTAGATTTAATTACACCCCTGACGTTCTTACGTCGCTTTTGATAGGCGATCCCATCGTGGCGTATTCGTAGAAGAGAAGCGCAGCAGGATATAATGGAAAATTGCATTAGATGGCCCGTGTAGAGTAAAGTTAGAAAAAGATAAAGCTTCAGTTATAACGTCATAAACGAACGTATCTTCTGTAAGCACATATTAAAACTGCAAAACGACAGTGTGGTTACGGGCATTATGATTTGCTGCTAGATTGATAAATTATACGAATACACGAGTCTCGCAGCGCGACGTGCGTCCGTGTTTTTCAATTAGATTTTCATTAGCGTAAATATCTTTTAAAAAGGTTACATAGCACGACTACCGCGAATGAAATTTATTTTTAACTTATTTTTTTTTTTTTTTTTTCCTACTGAAATAGGGGAATCCCCGTAATGACTACTCTTCCAGACAACGGATAGAGTAACCCACTTCCATGGTTACACGCTTCCGTGCTGCCTTCTGTTTCTCTTCGCCTTGTGTACAATTTCGAATCTTTCTACTGGGGCTTCTTCTGCATCGCTTCTTCATCTTGACTGCTGCTACCATAGCAGAGGAGGGTTGCTGGCAAACGAAACTCCTCCTCTTCTACTCTAGCCCTCTTGTGTGTATCACGAGTGTGGGAGCTTAACGGGGATGGAGAATGAGATAAATCTATATTACTACACGGTGAGCCACCACGCGGAGCACCGAGCCTCGCAAGATCCTTCTGACGGGCAGGGACGATTTATTTGAATGGAAATGTGAAATTGATCAAGTTTTAAGAAATAAGAACGATTTTGTTTCGCGATTTTTTATGGGATAATAATAATGTAGAAAGCAGTAACTTCGAGTTATATGTGTTCTAAGTGTAAGACTTTTGGAGTTATCGACTGAAGAGTCAGTCAGGGTTGATATAAAAAAAAAAAAAACATTGGACAAGGGTGCGAAAGGACGATCCTAAAGGCTTACACATTATGCCACGTGTCTCAAAGGGGTTTAAGGGTGCATAAACATTCCTTGCAAGGGTCGAACTGTGGTATAAATCTCCAAAAGGCAAAATCCGAAATTCTACTTCGGATTCTGATAAGAAAAGAAAAAAGTGGCCAAAAATCAAATTTCGAGCAGCTAAATATAAAACGCAACATCTATCTGTTGCAGTATGGATGTCATAGAAATTTCCGGAAACTACTGGAATATCTATAGAGTAACATGACGCCACCAGGATGTCGGAGTCATCGGGTCTTGAGCCCAGGAACCAAGGGGTAACCAGCTCGTGAATAAGCGGGGGTAACGCGTACCCAAAGCAGCCACTTCCAGACAGTCGATAACCTACCCTTCCTCCCTGCGACGGCAGGGAAACAGGCCCGTACTCCCACCCCCGGTGTCTCTAAGGGTTAGGAACCTCCAGCGAGGAAGAACAAAGTGCTTGGCCGACAGAGGAGCGTAGGGGAAGCAAGAGACTCATGGGTATGGCTGTGGTAGCGGAAGGGGTAAGGTTGAGGGGGGGTAGAGAAGTCTGCGTGTTCCTGGAGAATTCCTGGAGGAAAAGCGTCGTAGCTAGTTCTCAGCGAGATGGGGTGCGAGACTCTCTGGCAACGAGGGTGGCAGAGAGAGAGAGAGAGAGAGAGAGAGAGAGAGAGAGAGAGAGCGAGAGAGAAAGAGAGGACGATTGGTAGACGTATAAATTTGTCTGGCTCGCAAGCGCACCCTCCACTATTCCGTCAGGAGATCAGGGGTGAACAATATAGCCCGAGGGAAAGCCTAAGGGTGTTCGAGGGTGACAATTAAAGACGAATATGTCGACAGGATGCGAGGTAGAATCATCTGAATTTTGATTGAGAAATTAAGATGTATCAGGAGTTGATTGGTACCCTTTGGGATCTTAAAGAAACTCCCCCTTTTCGGGAGGCTGATAAATTGCTGCTGTAACATAGGGATGAAATTTTTATAAGGTAAAGCAGGTCGGCTGACGTGAGTTCCCTCAGGTAATTCCTAGGTCGCAAAGGTCATGTTTTCTTTCTTAAGAACGGGGATGAACAGAAGATTAATAAGGACGAAAAAGGAAATAAAAGCTGAAAGGGATTAACCGGACGACGACCGGACCACCAAGTGGAAGTGGAGCCTGGTCGTTGGGGTTTTGGGGGTTGAGCTTGGTCGGGGGTTGTCTAGCCGCGCGGGGACCGCGATGGGGTTGTCCGGGGTAGCTCAGGTTCAAGGACACGCCGGTCGATACTCCCGGTGTGGGTGGAAAAGAGGGGTAGAACCCTATACCGCGCCAGACCAAAGGGGTTGGCGCTTGGTGCAAATTCACAAGTACAAACTTTCAAAGCACGATGCTTCATGTACGACGCGACATGACTCTAACCGACTTCAACCGGATCCAGTTTGTTTCTCAGTGCAAAACAAACAAAAGCATCAACGGAGACTCATTACTTAATCACTGTATGTAAAGGATACCATCCGGAACCTCCCGTGAAGTTAACCTTTGACCCACGTCAAAACGAGCTACCGTTATAGAAAGCCGCAAAAATTCTCGGAAAAAAAAAAATGAAATCATAGGATCAAAGTCTGCAATGCGAAAGAGCTCGGCTACCGCCGATTATAATTGACCTGGGGCAAGGGGAGTGGAGACGGGAGGGGTTACATGTAATTTACAGCAGTCATTTACCAGCAATACCCAGAGAGGTGATACTAATGCAAGAATATTTTGCATTTCAATTTGCAACAGGATACTAAGGGGATTAATGCTGATCCTTTGATATTGTGAATCTTGTAAGGTCGTTGTGCGCCATTTTGTATGCAGATGGCAATGACATTCCTTCCGTTTCCTGAGGAGGCTGGTACACGTAATGGTACTTTTCGTGACAATGCGAAAACTCAGTACATTTAGCGATTTTAATTGGACACATGAGAAGACTAATTAACCTAGTCTGCACCTCCATCGTCTCTCTTCCTTTGGACTGCCTGCCATATCACAGCAGTAAGTAGTTAAGCTATTTTTGTTGAAAGAAACCCACCAAAACTTTTCGAGAGCGAGTACCAAACATTATGTAAAAGAAAAGAATTTTACCTGAGGTGCACATGCATACGTAAGTGCGCTTGTTAGAGCTTTTGTACAACGAATTAAAATAGTGGGAGAAGTAAAAAGGGAAACTAGGATGAGAAATGCGAATAAAGAAAAAAAGAGAGGGAAAAGCCTAACGTTCAAGGAGAAAGTCCTGTAGTCGTGAAGGTTTTCAAAAAGAAGCGAATTTTTGTAAGATCCATCCTGTATCGTGGTATTATGTTTTTAAGCATTCTGTCCACTCGTAAGACTCTATTAGTCAAGCGCAGGTCTCTTTTTCTATTATGGCAGTATACCAAAATAAAGTCAGAACAAGAATCAATGAAAAACAGGCTTTACCGAAAAGTTAAAAAACTACAGTGATAAACCATAAAAAAGAAGTTGTCGTATACGGATATTTTCAAAGTACAAAACTAAAATTCTCTAACAAAAAGGAAAAAGGGGTGCTGGATCATAACGATTGATTTTTTTTTTTTTTAAGTTTCTCCCACACTGCACCGCATTTGGGTACGGTCCCTTTTTTCAACGCGTAGGCGAGAAAACTTATCAAAGACTTTAAATTCACCATTAGATGGATTTTCCATGAATAACATTTTACGACGCTATACGCACGCACACTTTCGTCATGTTGTTTTCCCTCGTCTTGAAGCTTTCTGTTTTTCTTCTTCGTAATATTCTTTCCAGCAATTTTTCTGGTAACTAATTTCTTTTTTTTTTCTTCGCCCTCTGTTTTCTTAATCCTCGAAAGGACGAAACACCACCCAAGGGGTCAGGGTGAGTCTTGAAATTAAACATGTAATCCCGCTGACAGGTTGTTAATGTGCTAATTCGAACGAACATTTCGTAGAAGCGTCATAAAGAATTATAAAAAATTGTATCAAACTTACCCGCAGGACAGAAACGTCCTTCCGGTCCATCGTAAATTCCCAAGTTCCTCTTCACTGGGATTGTGTCATCCATAAGTGTGAGATGAGGTGGTTGATCACCCTCGTGATTAGTTCCCGTAAGGGCAACCGATGACAGAAGATCAAATGAAATCTCATTGTCGGGTTTTGGATATTCTATAGGCTTTACTTCGGCAGCTGGTTTCAACTTCGAGTAGTCTGGACCTGAACAAATGAATTATCTAAATAAAAATTGTATAATAATAACAAAATATATAAAAAATAATTCTCTTATAATTACCTCCATGTGACAAGGTCCACGGTTCTCTACCGCCAAGAAGCATAGAGAATCCCGAATATATCATTCCACCATATAATCCCATGGACGTATGAAAACTAGGCCTTATGTTCCTAACGGATTTAAGTTCCTTGTAGATCCAACTGTTCTGAATTTTCTCAGTGTAAGTTTTCGGTTCGAGACCTTTAGTTAGCGAGGCGTTTGTCTCGGCATCGATAATGGCGTCTATAGCACTCTCAGCAGCAAGCATTCCACTCTTCATAGCGTTATGGGTGCCCTTTATCTTAGCCGTATTCAGAAAGCCTGCAGAGCAGCCAACTAAACAACCTCCAGGGAATTGTAGCTTTGGTAGGCTCTGGAAACCTCCTTCGATCAACGCTCTAGCACCGTAGGCTATCCTGAACACGACAGAATAAATAAATTTATAATGCCATTAAAAATGAGGGTTGAGTGCTAATCATTGATTCCAATTCCTAACCTCTTTCCACCTTTTAACGTAGATGTAATGGACGGATGATGTTTGAATCGCTGGAATTCTTTGAAGGGATTCAAGTATGGATTACTATAATCAAGACCAACAACAAAACCCACAGCTATCAATGGCGTGTCTTCGTTCAGGTGATACAAAAAAGACCCGCCATAAGTATTTTTATTTAACGGCCAACCGACAGTGTGCTCCACAGCTCCAGGCCTATGCTTAGAAGCTTCTATTTCCCAGATCTGTAAAGTGAGTAAGTATATAAAGTCAGAATCATCTAAAAACGATTACTTAAAGGACTGAATGTATGATAAGTCATGTAACCAACCTCCTTTAAACCAATCCCATAAGACTGCGGTTCACAATTCTCACGAAGGTTCAGCTTTTTCATGAGTTGCTTAGCAAGATGGCCGTGACAACCTTCAGCAAAAATGGTACACTTGGCGTGCAATTCCATTCCACGTTCGAAATTCTCTTTTGGGGAGCCATCCTTAGCTATACCGACATCGTTAGTCGCTATACCCTTGACAGAACCATCCTCATGGTAAAGAATTTCAGCTGCTGCATAACCCGGGTAAATTTCAACCCCTAAAGCTTCAGCTTGTTCTCCTAACCAGCTCACAACGTGTCCCAATCTGCAAGGAAGTGATTAATAGCAGAGCTCAATGGAAAATGCTCATCATGCTTACTTAAAAATCATAACACAAGAAAACAAAACGTACCTAACTACGTAATTACCATGATTATACATGGGCATACCCTTAAAAATAGGTATAGGGATTTTACCCTTTTCAGTAAGAAAGGCAAATTTGTCCTCGGTTACAGGGGTCTTTAGGGGCGCATCCAATTCCTTCCAATTTGGGATGAGCTCGTTTAGGGCTATGGGATCTATACAAGCTCCGCTTAATATATGGCCACCCACTGCTGAGGCTTTCTCAACCAAAGTGATACGAAGCTCACGACCATGTTTCTCAGCTAGTTTGCGGGCATGAATAGCTGCCGACATTCCAGCAGGTCCACCACCCACTATAAGTATATCAGTCTCATCGGCGAACCTCTCCATGTTTATGCCTAAAAGTAACAAGAGGATTGACGTTAAATATTGAAAAATAAATTATATTCTTTCTATATTCTAAATATACCTTTCCATCTTGGATCCGTTTCCCTTGGCACTACTGTATAGTGTGTAGTAATTTTTGGAAAAGTCCCTTCCGAGTACGCACGGTTTGAAGCAGCCTGCAGCCTCTGCACTATAACACATATAACAGGTCGTTAGAGATTTAGGACTATTTTTCACAGCCTAAGAAAAACATCAATTTTATATATGTATGTCCGCTCTCTAGAAATATACATACGAGCATATATAAATATTTGAAGAAATTTATTTAAAAATTATGTATGTGCTCTATTTGTATTACGATTAAGTGATTTTGAAAAATCCAGTACATACATATTCATTCCATTCATTGGCTGTAGTTCCGAAAACCGCATACCTCCGAAAAGTATGGTTTTTTTATTCTGACGTATTTTGACGTGCTGATGACGAATATAATAGTAAAAATACTCGAAAATTTCTCGAAAAATAATAGTTTTATGATAAAAATGCATAGAACAAAAGAGTTGTCATTTTCTACAAGCTACAATTTTTACTTAAAACTTTTTTCTCTAAAATCAATATTTATTGAAAAAATTTCAAAAAAGTATTTTTTTCTTGAAGAATGGCAATTTTTTTTAAATTAATTTTGCGGGTATTTTCACTATTATATTCGTCATCAGAACGTCAAAATACGTCAGAAAACAAAAAACCATACTTTTCGGAGGTATACGGTTTTCGGAACTTTATCCCATTCTTTAAACAATACTAACTCAGGTATAAATCAAAGTCTACGTTATCATATCAGCGACATCATAATAACGTAAACAATAGCATTTGGATTTCTTTCAAAAAATTGAACTCCTAAAAAAACATCTCTGGTTCTTAAATATTATGTAAGGTAGTTTAAATACCGACCGTTCTACGATTCGGTGAACTTTGCATTCGCAAACGTCACTACCAGTTCAAAGTCCACCGTTTTCACTGACGCATCATATGATAAACATTCTTCAGATCAGATACTAATAGTATATCGTAAGCACCTAACACCAGATATGTGGAGTCGGTAAACATTAATTAATATGAAATATTGTTTTTGAATATGCCAATGTCAGAATATCCAAAAAACCATCTTTAAGACATCAAATAAAACAGTTGTTTTCTTAGCTATCTTAAACATTACTCGATATCTGATATTACAGTTGCAATAAACTAAAATAGATACTGGACGAAGTTTAAAAAATATATGCCAACGTCAACTATTATTTAGGTTACATAATACACGTTTACTCGATGCTCACTGTAAAAAGGGAGTACAACCAATTTAAAAATGCATTCCTCAAGGAAGGATTATTAGGATCATATTTGATCGCAGAGAAATGTTAATGTAATTTACATGCATGAATCGTGAACTACTTTCCGAAGTAAAAAAAGGAGGCATAGTGAAAATATAAAATGATTGCTCGAAATATATATGTATTAAAACGTAGGTACGCGTATTGTTCTATTAGGTTTAACGAACGTTCGGTGCATCATTTATCATTGGAGTAAAATCAAGGCACCTAGCTGTCGTTTTGAGTGTAGATGCGCGACGATGACGTTACTGTTTCTTCGTTACACCTTCTATTTTTTCCGAGATCTCGTAATACCGAAAGTTTTTGTGGTAACTTACAGATTTTCGACGTTGTAAACATCGTGGAGGCCATGGTCACACACTGGTAACCCACAGACTGTTCCACTCCACCGTGAATGTTTTCGGTACTTGGTCACTTTCTGTTTTGACGGTACACTTTCGTAATACAGCGTTGCCGTTTGAAATGTGACTGAACAACGATCGCACTGCTATCTGGAGGGAATTTCATTAGGCGATTGACGCGACATTAACGGAATTTCACGAAAGTACATAAGACATGAAATGTTTTTAATAGTTGTATTTTCCAACAGTCGGTAATATAGAAAACACACTCAGTAGATAATATGATCGATTGCAGGTACTGGAGCTCAAATGAACTTCATATATTAATTTCTTTACCACCAAAAGATTTGTTGTAACCAATAACGCGTTCCGTTTGTTACCTTACGCCCGGCACAAATTCATTTTCATTACTTTACTTGGTACTATAGGCGTTCTCAATTAGCAGAATTTTTCTTACCGAATATACCTTAGGTAGTGCAAAGTTGCATTTATTGCACAGGACTAGATCTTATAACGCCAACGGAAGAAAGTTCGGCCAATGGAAATCACCATAAGAATACGTATAGTTATACAATAGCAGTATTAGCACATTGATCGAAATTACATAACTGATCGATTCTAAGTAACGTCCGTCTACCCCTCTCCATGGAAAGTATATTCCCATAAAATTTTATGAACCTGATTTATTCCTAGAATGATATTCTAATAACAATTCGGAACGTGGAAGCTACACAAACTATTCAGAGAATGCTTTGCCGTTCCTAGAATCTACACTACGCCCTTGTACCAAAGAAATTGTGCCTGCGAATAATATCACCGACGTCATAGCACATATACCTACAGGCATTTAATTATGTTTGACAAATATCTAGAACGAAAATGGATACCGTTGACGATGTTCATTTTTCCGTGAAAAATATTTTCCCGCAAGACAATCGATGTCAGCGAAAGGATAAGTACAATTACAATACACGATAACACCAAACGACATTAACAAAAATTTTCGATAACGAAACTCACCGCAGTGATTAGACATGATAAGCCATAATCGCTATATAAATATTGTCCATCTAAATGAACACCAAATACATTTTAAAGTAGCTACTTGAACCAAGAATGGTTAAAAAAGGTCGACTACCCATCTGCTCACCAAATTAAAGTGCATCAGCACTCCTATTAATAGCAATGCGGTAATCACTGACAATCAATCACAATTATATTATTGACAAATACAGCCCGGCCCAGTTACTTATCTATCGATCCAATCTGCAAAATATCCAACGTCCAAAATTACATTTACATATACTAAAACACAAACTGATTAAAATTCTCCTAACACGAGAAAATTTTTCTTATTTTCTGTCTTATCAGGAAACATGGACCAAACGGAATAATGAATCTTCATTCATGCGTCAAATTCGGGAGTATTATGGACTCTTCGAAATACAGATCGAAAACTTGCACATCAAAATTTATAAGAAAAAAAAATCTTTCACATTAAACGCCCATCCTCTTATCTGTTTACGCACTGAGAAGCCGGATCCGAAGAAATACGTCGATTCCCAGGGCAATTCATGGGTCAATTAATGATAGATAAATTTGTAAAAAAATATATGGCAGACATACCCATACACTTATACATTATATGCAAATTTTATAAATGCCGACCAATGACGTTTGTTCTAATCATAAATGAAAACGGGATTGTGATTAGACTACCTAAGATTGATGTGAAAAAAGAATTAAAAAATGAGTTATTTGTTTCTCATATGAAATCCAGTGTACAGTGATAAGGCCCATTAGCAATTGTTTACCCTGATTGATATTGCGTTATTATACCATATGTGCCACGTTTTCCTGCAAATCCACTCTCGATTTATATTGACAGCAACATTTTTTACGTTTCGCGCAGAAACACGTTGGTAAACATCTAGAGGGTTGTGAGTCAATATGATAAACAGAATTTTAAAGCCAAACAGCAAACGTTACGATTTTTACATTTCGAGTAAACAAAAATGAGTACACTACTATTTGCAGGTATAGAACGTGTTACTCTTTACGTGTTTCGTTTTGCATTAAAAATTCCAAAAATATTTACAATACCGTTCAATGCTATGCAAAACATTGGAAAAAGGCCCAAAAAAACCAGTAAATTCACGTTGAAAGGGACTTACGTAGTGAATAATTTATATTTGCTTTTACACAAGTAAATCTGATCTGGTGATCGTCCAATACATGTACGAGAGAGCAGTAAGCATTTAAAAAAAATAATGTAGCCCTTCCCTGAGATGAAAAAAAAACTGGGGTGTGTCAGTGAATCTATTTTATTATATTGCCCAATGTCTTTTTCGTTGACCGTCTACGTCACAAAATAAAGGTACACTCACACAAATCGTTCTCAGCCCATTTATTGTGTTTAGGGGCGAAAAATCCCAAAGGTGGGTCTCGCTCGTACAAATATTTTGACGAGCAAAAAAGTGCGAAATTAACGCACGTAAATTTCCACAGTGGAAAAAACCTCTAGGCAATCATATAAAATTTTTAGTTGCAATTCACTATCATATTCTTTTTATCAATATGACTATTTACCATCTAAGCACGGATCATTGAAACAACAAGCAAACCTAGTTACAGATTAGCCGTAGTTTCGCAACTGACAACAATGAATCATTTATTGTTTTTCAACGGACCATTTCGAGCGACGTGGTCACTCGTTAGCATGCACTTCGTTATGCTGCACTAATGCATATGGATATGTAGTGTTGCTACCTGCCATCTTATTTACCCACCAGTCCGACATAATCAATATTAGCTAGTCGTATGAGTCTATTGACTATTTGCTCCGTTCCACTTGGAACAACAGATATTTCGTTGTGGCTGAAAATTTTTCAAATTGATTATCAGCTTGATAAAAAAGTATTTATCCACTTTTTTTTTCCTGGTACACGTATTTCGAACAGGCACGTGTATTCGAGCTTTGTCCCGCTCTACGTAATACTGGTAATACTCGAAATTGGGTGTTGATACGTTAGTGGCTAAGGGCTTTTGGTATTTACGATAGATAGATTGGCAATGTGTATTTCGGGCCGTCCTAGGAAGTGAAGTATTTTCGAATGAACTGAAAACATTACGAAGCTAGATGGTGGACGTGCTCGAAGGTGCTTTCGTGAGATACCGCTAAACTACGACGGAGAGCCGGAAAGGACGGTGTCTCCTGGCATCGATCCAGGCCCAGTGTTACCCAATACCTAGAAAAACATGGTGTGTCTATATATCAGCGATGAGAATGAAGCAATTAATTTAGATATATTGGCAACTAGAGTGACTTCCTTATAACAATGACTATAGGTCGACTTGATAAGAACAAGAGAAACTAAGGACAAGAAAATCTGTGGTACTCGACGCGCGTACCTTGACTGTGCGAACAACCGTTAAGGAAATTTGAAAGGAAAGTTCACGGTTAGAATACAAGGAAAAGTTATTTTTAGTCGAGATAATTTTTGTACGAAGCAACACGTGGTCGGATCGTGATAAAATCTTGAGATTTTGTTTCCATTTGTTCCAAGAGGTTATATAGGATAAAAATAGAAAAATATGCGAGAACAAGAGAAACGTGTTACCTGTGTCGAAAAATACTGATGAGGCTGGTGAACGACTATTTGGCACATATAACGAACATTAGTTTGGCACTTCTTGGATTGTCAACTGGGGCGACTCGGGTTTGTACGAATTCGAAAAGTCTTTTCCAACAAGTAATTAGCGATGATTTTCGAGGACATCGAATAGACAGAAGACGTACTACTGCGAATAGAGATGACAGCAGTACTGTTGTATCTCTTAGAACTATTCTTAATAAATTTCGGAAGGTCCAGTTAAATTTAGAAAACATACGTATATGCAGTGTCACAAAGCTTGTAGAAACCACAACGTAGCATAAAGGTTCTAGTGATCAGAGATTTGAATTAATTAAAACTTTGACACGGCAAAGAAATTTATATGTGAATAGACCTTTGGTGTAAAATCGAATAAAACAATGATAAAGTCTATTCGAGCCTAAGATTGAAGCAATTGAATAAACCTTAATGGATCAAGACACAGTGAATGACTGTAATTCAATAATCTAGCCACGTGGAATGTTCCGGTAACTTGCGGATCAGAGACTTCTCCATTCTGGAAAACTATCGCTTACGGCACAATATATCAAGAAAATTGTTTTCCAGAAACGCGATATGCTCAATTTAGCTAATTTGTTTTCGCGATCTAAAATGCTCTATACGGCAATAATCCTCGTGGTGGGCTCGCGTATGCGTAGATTAGGCAAGCACAGGCCATCCCAACAGTTACAAGCACAAGCGCAACGTAGACAAGTACGTACACGTTCCTCTGCGCGCATCCAGCACACAAGTAAAGATTCCCGAGGCGATTCGTACGACGACGCTTGTCGTGGCAGACACGATGACTCCCGAAGTTACCCCCACCATAACGACACTCCTCGCATATATATAGAGCCGGTGAAAGTTTTCAAACCAGTCCATTGCACGTAGTGAGATAGTACGGTGCAAGCTTAAGCTAATCGCATTTCGAGCCACGTACACTTCGCGCAATTTTCATACCAGTGACTACCGAATTGTACAGTTCTTACATAATTATCTAAATAGATAATCAAGTTGAATCTCATTAAACAGAAAAAAAGAGGCTTGACATCGAAATCTAGACAATCGGAGATAGAGAGAGAGAGAGAGAGAGAGAGAAAGAAATAGAAAGAATAGAAAAAGTAAGCAGTCAGCTGGAGTTTAAGAAAATGCCTGCCGACGTAGCCATGCATACCAACTTCCTACAATTCAACAAGAGCAGCCTTAAGAATTCGAACATCGACTCCTGCTGGAACACAGAAAACATGAGCGGTTACATGACTCTGATTGGTCCCAACAGTCATCGCCAGAGTGTCCAGGTGAAGGTGTACCGTACCAGTGTGGAACACTTTGCCGTGATCTATCCCCAGAAGAAGGTCTGTCGTCCTCTCGGCGTTCTTAACCTCAGAAACACCACTATCGAGCGCTATGGGGATGAAGGTTTCCTGGTGAGACAGAAAGGATTCGACTCACCAATTGCTTTGACTTTCCTCATGGAGAATAAGAAGGAGCTCGATTATTGGATCCTGGCTTTCACAGCACGCTCGAGCCCCCTCGTTCATCAGAGCAGTCTTCCCATCGTCGAGGAGGAGGAGATCTAAAATGGGCCAGATGGAGATCCAGGGTGGTCGAAAGCCACGTACTTCCTTTTTTCGTATCGCGAGGGCGAAAGCCTCGCGAGAAGGATCTCTTTTTTTTCGTTCGTGTCGCCATATTTCATCCCTCTCAGCGAAACGTGTGTCTCTCAGTAAACGCGCATGGCGAAACGAGACGAAGGTGAGATTTGGGCATCGACTATGTCCGAATTTAGCTAACCGGGCTGATTCTCTAGCTTTTGCTATCCTGAAGAAAAGAGAGAATGAGAATCCGAAGGGAAGCATAAAAGTATGATGGACGACGTGACTGAAGGAATAGAAGGAAGAGAAGAAGAGAAGCATACAATAGTTATACAAAGGAAGAAGAAGAGGAAAAAATATCACCACGAAACTCAGCGTCCCTGATAGGAAGATACCAGCGAGACATATCACTTTAAACGGGGCCATATTGCATCCTGACCTCCAGCTTCCTGAACCAGCATTATCGATCCCAGCCAGCTGTGACCAATCCCAGCCTCGGCACGTCGAGAGTAAATATGGTGCGCGTCCACCGACAGATACATAGTCTCTAGGATATAGAGAAAGGACGAGAGGATCTTAAAATGGATTTGACATGGGACACCCAGTAGATCCATACCTCGGACTTTTCTTTAGCGCACAATACACCGTTAACTCTAGCCTGGCAACCGGCTGTCCAAGAGGAGCGGAAGTTCTGTCTCGTTTGTTATCCGCTCGAAACCGTCATGGCGCCACCTCCGTATTCAGTTAACCGTATCAGCTGCTTCTGGCAAGTTACAGCGTGTTAAAAAAGGTCTTCACCACTGACAGTTTTTTACCAGAGAGAGTTTTCTCGCTGTAAGAAAGAAAGTGAGACAATTCGAGGACACTATTGTATATGGCGCCGACGCACAAGGATTCTGATCAACCAGTGTTCGATCATGAGCGGTTCTATCGCGCTCCTGATCGTAATACTAAAAAATATTCTTCGTATCCGTAAAATTGTCTGTGATATATCGTCATTTCACTGGCTCATTGTCAATGTCGTAGACTCGATATTTTATTTATAAGAATATTCTTATTGGCGGAAACGCAACATTCTTCAATCCGTATGTACTCGGTTGTACTTATCGTTTGTTTCTGTAATATTTCCCTATCCGTTTTTTCTCACATATGTACAAACAGTCATCGATCCATTGTAAGCGTGTATTTGTTCATTGAATCGTCTTCGAGTCTACTGTAAATATAAGTTAAGAGTATGTAGAAGGAAGAGAATACACGTCTGTTTTTGAATATAGCATAAGATGATTGAGGTGTGTTAAGATAAATTTTTTAGTTTCTTGTTTACAACCTCTTTTCTTCTATTCTGTTATTGTTATATAGTAGACACTCGATGCACCCGATTAGTCAATAATAACTTTTGATAAGAACCTGACTGTAAGCTTTCTGTTAAGTTTTTAGATTTATCATTTAAATAATTTACTCTAGTAGACATACGAACCGTCGAACGGGACGTTATTAACAATTCAATGTTCTTCCTTGATAACGTTAAATGAAATAATGTTATGGTGGCCAGGTGTTTGAAAATAAATGTAATTTATCACGAGAAACCTTTGCTGCCTCAATATCAACCGACAACCATCAACAAAATCCTAATACAAAGTAATTTCTCTAAAGTGACTATAAAAGAAAAAATATTCCACCTTATTTTTTTTTCATACAAAGTCAATAGACATTACTTAATCAATATATCCTTCTTATAACGCTAACCAACTGTATTCACAATATCCGTTGAATTCCTGTACTACTGACCAAGAGGAACTTGTCCATGCTATAGCATGATAACTGAACTAACTACCAAACTAACAAATAATCACATGACGGTACAGTGAATATGTCTTTGGTCCTGATTTGTCTTTAAATTATTAAGAGTTCTAAGCGCAAGATCCGTTTAGCTTCTCTGAACTTGAATGACATTTAGTAAATTCTCAAAAAGTATATACTCTTCACTTTACAAGCATTTAGCTACGTTAGACAGATACTGTTTGTTGAGTACCGTTTGTATCACTCGCAAGAATCCATACCGTTAGTATAAAAGAACTAGTTGATTTTTACACGGCCAACATTTTTTATATATTTTCAAAAGAATTCGAGCGTTTCGAATCCCTGTAACGGCTTCCGATTAAAAAGCTGTAGCGCCAGGTATACCAATCTGCATAAATATATAACATTGGCTCATCCACTTTTACGCTACGTTCCTAGCATTTGCACAGCACGACTGCCAGTAAATATTTACACGATGAGAAATGCTTTTCTCTTGAAATGCTTCGCACTGTGGAGACACCGTCTTATCGCGATGGCGATTGGATCAAATGAAGCATGGATGAAAAAAGTACGTTGCGACAAGAAATATCGTGAGTCGCGTTAATACAAAGAATTTGCAGGTGAGTAGAAAATTATTGACTGGACTTCCATCTTGCAAATGTCAAGGCGACGTATTCAGGGTTGAGCGTACGAAGCCGATATTTTTTTCTGCTACTCGAATTTACTTAAAAAAAAGAAGGTGAATAAGGGAGGCGTACGAAAACAAAGACGTAGGACAGACTAAGTGAAATAGCAAAGAGAGCCAAAGGAGGGGGTACGTTACCACAAAAGGAATAGGGTGGCTTTCTGGATTGTACAAGTCTCCCTCTCCGTCTACAGGCGCAGCAAAGTCTTGTACTGTTTACTGAGAAGTCTCGGTGGCAAAATCGTCAACGGTTTTCTTGCATCTGCAGCTTGGGCACGATATCCCTCCTTATGGAATGAAAGATCATCTTTTGTGCCTAGTTTGTTATTGGGACGGTTCCCCTAACCCAGGGTCGTCCTGAGTAGACATTCAGACTCCGGTAGTACCTGCAGACAATTCTTTTCGGTTAGTAACCCAAAAAAATAACTACTTCCACAATGTAGCAGACGATTCTTCTTCCCCTAGGGGAACGTTGACCCACGGGATTCAGATTGAATAAAACTCATGGTGTGGTATATGTCAGGTATACGGGTTTCTAAACTGTAACGTTTTATTACGTGGAAGACAAAACTTTCTTGTTATTTATTTAATCCTTACCAAATTCCTGCAGTAATTTTATCTGTTTGCAGTTATTATTGATACTCATAGGTTATTCAGAGGGAAGGTTACTAAACTTATTTAAGTCAGTTGAAGCGAGTAATTCTATATTCAGACACGTCAGTTTGCCATTTATTCATTTATATTTCACGATTAGCTTCAGCATTAAGACTTGCTTCGTGAGGTGACTTAATACTGAAATAGCGGTACGTAATGAGAATTAGATAGGTTAAAGCAGGAAAAATAAGATTTTCAGGATTTCCACCAGCTCGCAGATACATGAAATGTGTCAATCATAGTGTATTAAGACTAAAATCAATATTGTATCAATATATTTCTGAAAAACATTAAAAGTCTTCGAGTCACAGCTGCGAATTTTACGAATTTTAATCGTCCAGCTGTGTAAATACATGAATACGATAGAAAACTAAAATCTCGTAATTAAAGATATTGCGCAATCAAATATTATATAATTTAAACCAACCAAATAAGTGTCGCTAATGAAAAAAAGTCAAACAAACTTACAAAGTGATATCGACCGTGTGAAATAATATTGCGAAAGTAATGTTTTTTAAATGTCTCAAGTTCACAAATCGATAATCGTTACGTGGCTTCCAATCTACTAATGAAGCAGATTTTCTTTTCGTATGCTTTAAGAGTCAAGTGACCAAAAGTCTATCAGGCCCGATCTGGACCTATGACAAACGATAAATGAAAGATCTAAAATCAAGTTGATTTGTTAATCAATACGAATATCAAGGTAGGTTCGAAAAGCCAAGATATCAATCCATATCGATACAATAAGCAATGTAGAGTAACGGAGACAAGCCATTAAGAATTTAAAAAAAGGAGACAATTCTACCAGACGGTCTAGTCTCGACGTCTCCGTAGATACAGTGATTTACGCAAAAAAAAAGTAAAACAGGAAGATACAAAACACGTCACAGATCCATCACCTCGCACGTCAGAGATCACGTCAGGATGATAATCTTACAGAAATGTTTTCCAGCACGTGAACACTACGTTAGGATGACACCGGGTCAAAGTCTGGAAGGTAACAACAAGATTATCGTTACAGCATAACTGACAAACAACGATATATATGCATGACGTATGGTACCTATACGTTATTGTAGAAATTGCTGCTAGAAAGAGTCATTGACGCCAGTCACTCTTTTGCCTCGTTTTAGAATTCTCTCGTTCTATTCTCTTGGAAGATAAGCAAAGATTCTTGTCCATAGTTCGTATCTGCTCGGTTCGTTTTAAGTGACTTTTGATTTATTCTGTAGCAAGACGTATACGAAGGATGATGATTTCTTGACATATGATAATGATCAAATTAATTAGTATGGGATCATTAGTAGAATGATCGATACGTGGGCGGATCAATGTGGTTTACGATGGCGTTTAGAAAAAAAAATCTAAAATGAATTTTTTTATCTTCGGCGTTCCCCCCCCCCCTCTCTCTCTCTCTTTCTCTAGCTCTCTATCATTGGCCTTCTTATTTCCTGTGCGGAGGCGCATAGTACGTTGTAAACTGCTGCAAGGACGAGTCCCCGGGCCATTTACTATTACTTGGTACTATCCTATATCTTTTTTCACTTCCCTTTTTCCTTTGTATTCTCTCGTACCCTGCGAAGTCATCGATCTGCTCAAGATCGGTATCGAAAGCTTTAACTGAAATTGCCTTCTCTTAACGTTCCTGCCAAACTATTCGCAGCAAGACTATAACTTTTTGAAAAGTTTGTTTTCGACGTTCGGGCAACAAGCAAGATTATTTTCTAAATTTAGATTATTTTGCTACGTCATTTTCTGGTTTTCAGCGAAATGCACGTAGAACTGTTTGTATCGCATAAAGAAAATTGAGAGAGAGACGGGATGAAGCGGAGGAAAATAATCTTTTTCAATATTACTTAAATAAATTTCAACTCGGTCGAATGTGTCTACGATGATTTGGCAGGCATGCAATTGTTTCGTGTTTCAATGAAAGGAACTTCTGCGGGAAAGACTGTACGAATAATTTCTATATATTTTTATACACAGACGATTTTAAGTATCCATGCGAAGCTGGCAGTTCCAGGGGGACTGGCTCTACGGCCCTGACCTTGAACCGATCTCGACTCCAGATTTTCTCACGCAACGAGAACAAGGAAGCGACCGGCACCGATTAAGGAAACTTAATGGAAACGAGAGAAAGCCTCGAGGGATTAAATCTTCCATGTAATCCATTATGGCGTAGTTCCATGCGCGTGCTCCTTTAATTCTTCTATATGACAGTACCTCGTTTCCGGAGAGAGATCGGTTTCCTGTTGAAATGGGAGCAATCTCGAGTAACCTAGCTACAACGCTCTCAGGATTCCATAAGCTAAATATTACAAAGAAAGGCTTTATTCTGTAATACTGATCTTCTTAAGACACCCGGTATTGCATCGTACCTCTATATTCACACCATAGCCTAATGGACCTATAGGATACATATAGCCTAAATACTTAGGTAGCTTTCATCATTACCATATTAGGCCAACCATCAGCACAATGGACGATCTACGCTCGATCACGTTTTGCTTACGTCGCCATAAAAAAAAAGGAGGAAGAAATTTATGAAAAACGTCATAAGAGGAAGTAGAATTGAAAAAGTGAGTCAGAAAAGATAAGCACACAAAAAGATAGGAATACACTTACGTTCCTTGTGATCCTTCACAACGATTAAAGGAGTAGAAATTATTTGCAATTCTTTGACTATGAATTCACCATCCAATTGCTTGTGAATAACATCGAAGACGTTACAGCATTCTTGAGAAGACCTTACCGTTCCGATGATTCATTATTGATTTTTATTTTTTTATTATGCTGCCTAATTTTTTTCATCTCAAGCAATCCCCGGTTATAACCATCGAATTGTGTAATAGTGAAAAATTCGTTTAGTCATACTATAACCATATCCAATCTAAAAATAAATAACAGGGGAACTCATGGTTGCTCAATACTTAGTACGACTTTGTATCTACGTCATTATCTTAATTTCCTGGATTGTTTTACCTTCCGCATCTTTGATAGCATGTATATACATACCTTATCCATTGACGTCATGAACCTCTAACCATGCATCACGAATAGCAAACCACACGGGTATGGTCCTAACCGTAGTACTCTTACGTCAGTCTTCTCTAGAAAAACAAATTTTCTACTTAATCTATTAACTACTACTAGGCAGTTGACCTATGACCCATAATACATGATACCCCAAGCAAATAAAGGGGCAGAGTTCACCATAGTGCGACAGCAAATACTTTGGAAATATCATTGCATAACAAAACCCATTGTACAGTGTTAGTTCCTAAGGAGAAAAAGTCTTATTGTTATCATTAAATCGTTATCACTGAATTAGTCATCAATTTACAATTGGCACTTCCGGTATGTCTCGTCTGATGAAAATTAGAGTTACGATACGAGTTCCTACTAATTTGGAAGATCCGCTAGGTCTTTCGCAACTGCTTGCGTCGGAGCATATGACTAATATGCGAAATACATCATGGCGGAATGCACGTTTGACGTCACTGTTAATCAAACCACGTGGCTTTTAATTGGTCGGAGCTATTATCAAGAACGGAAGCTCGTTGTTGCTGGCCATTATTCAATATTGAAATGAGAACGTGACGGAAGAGCAACAGTGCGATCTGGAATGAGATAGACCGTGTGCCCAGATACGTTATCGATAGGTCAATTCAATCGATTGGCATCGTCAGGGTCACTTCTCAGTGATAGGTCCTCATCCATAAATGTACATGATCATGAACACGATCAAAGCAGTAGCGATGCGATAATACATGGGACAAATACTCCGCTTTGTATTAATGAAATTCTGAGTTCTTAAAGTAGAACTGCCGGAACACGTTAGAATAATATTGGCAAATCATGAATTTCAAAGTGTAGCAAATAATTTAATTAAATGGAAGTTCGCTTATTGGAAATTCCTTATGCGCGCGCAGCTATCTCTACTTCGTCCCGGAAGTGGTCTATAAAAAGAATATCAAGCACCTACGTCCGGTATCACCACGGCACTTCAACCCTCGTCGTTTTTTTTTTATTATAGATCATACGGGTGAATTTCGAATTTTCTTGGAGGCTTTTTCTTCCCTTTCTTTATTTTTTTATTACGGACGAAAGAGAATATTCTTTGTAAGTTGCGGACGTCTATTACACCCCTAGGGGAATGACGTTCAATCTGATATCTTGAATATATCCAAATCGCAGGGGATGTCTGTGCGATTTACACATTGAAGGGGTCTACCCTCTATACTTACTCTCTTGCTCCACTGTTCTCCTGTGTATTCGAGAGGCACCCCTCTCGTTGCTATGGTAACCGACCATTGCGTCCCTGGCTCTGCGCTACCCTTTTAGCAAGGGTAGCTAGTTGTCTTCCCAATTAGTTTCCCTCTCGATCAGCCCTTTCTGTCAGGCGCCAACCATCAGCATTACGCATAGTACCTGTGCCGTGATTATGTGTATAAGCGACATAATATTTTAGGGTGGGTCCACAATGCACTGTCGCTACGTGAAACAGTTTAAGTTCTAAGACGAAACATTTATTTTTGTACAACTTATCCTCGCCACCATGTACGTATACGGCGTAACCGGATATGTCGGCTGACACCTAATCTAAGGAAAGAATGTCTATGCGTGACGAAGAGTACTTGTTTTCCGCTTCCACAAATTTTTCCCAAAAATAATGAAAAAAGTATTCTCTACTTAGGACGAATTCCATAACGCAACAATCGTGTATTTTTATCCGATAAATAATGTCCGATATTAATACATATCATAATACGTAACTTTTTCATTTTTATCGGTATAAAAACGGAAATACCAAATGTCGAACATACATGAGATAGGGCCACTTGTTTTTTTTTTTTGAATCAGTAGTATCAAATACAGTTTGATAACGTTCATGATTATATTACTTATGATTATTATCACAAAACAGAGATTATCTTAACAGAGATAACGTTTATCAATGCGAGTATCTCAGGGCTGTAAGAAAAAAGCAAGAAAATATATCCGATACCAATATCATATAATACCACCGATTACAATTGATCGATTCGATCATGAAATTGACGATAAAATCCCATCATAATTAATTCCGTGACAAAAACACTAAATCGGACCGATCATGCCCACTGTAATTGCATAACGAATCTTCATAACTTCATTCATCCTGATCTAACAAAAACCGCAATCTTATCACTGACAAACACAATGATAAAATAATTCGAAGCCACGATATGTCTTTTTTAAGAGTACAAAGTTATAATTATAAACTTGTTATGTTTTATTTCTTTTGAAACCTCCTATAAAAGTTGAAATTTTTTGCATACGTATATCACATGCGAACGCGGAAGGACCGGTTACGAGATTACAAGCGTCATGAAAAATTTCGACATTTCCAACGGATACTATGTGAGTCGTAACCGGTTAGTCAAAACAGCCGTTGATTATGTAATCCGGTAGAAGACTTGAGTAACCATAGAAAGTATTGGGTATCGATAAATCTCGGGATTTTCTAAAGAAGTCGTACAATTACATTTTTTTTCACCATAACTCAGTACTTCTTTATCCGTACCTTTCGGCACCTACTTTTCTAAACTGCACGGAAAATTACCCGAGCAAACCTACGAGAAAACAACGTCGTCTACAATAGACCGACTTACCAATCGCCGAGCGTTTGCTTCGCAAAGTTTCCATCACGGTAAAATACTCGTGCCAAGAATACACAGTGAGGATACACAGGAAGTAGTAAATCCATCATCGTGAAATCTCCGACAATCGTATCAATGTACGATACCCAGTTTCTTAACCTTATCTATCCCCACTACCCCGTCTATCCTAAAATGGAATAATACCGAGATAAAGCAAACAAACAATAATATAAATTTTCTCTACTACGCGCATATACCCGAGAACAATATCGATGCTCGAATATCCTCTGTTCAAGATCTTTCCATGACCATACGTATGTCACGTTGTCAGATTAATTTTTTTCTATCGATAAATATAGTATACACAATGCGTATCGAAGATTAAATAAATCTCCGATTAAAATCTTTTATCGGCTGTTTCAAGAGTCTCTTTCCAAGAACGAAAGATTATGAAATAGTAAATAGGTATATATTATATTGTATACAGGGTATATTAACATTCTGCTGGTGTAACGCTGATTTAAGAAGAAGACATGAACACGTGGTTCAGTGATAACGTATCAGACCCAGTTGACAGGTCTAGAGTCTGTGCCTATTATTTGCGACGGTCTTTTGTCTCCTTTCGTCGATTCCTCCGTCTTTCTCGTGACAACGATTGCTCTATCTGAATATACGTGTATTCTGGTCGATGACAAATGTAATTGACGCAAGAGAATCTTCCTACCTCCCTGCGAGAGATTAACTCACTTGATTCTTGACTCCTGAGCATCGAGCTACGTATAACCGGTGTCATCCAGAACTAATCGCTAAGGCAAATCGACAGGACAGCCAGTTTGCTCTGTGCCAGATGTGACGTTTCCAACATTGCAGTCACATTGCCATTGCGTGCTCGGTGGACGACAATTTACTTTGCACGACCTCCCTCGTGGTCAGAGCCAAGGCCAGGTTATTGGAGGCTTCATGGAATTCTCGATCTTTTATTGTGAAATACGTCAGACTTTCCCTTTGATAGACTTTCTTACAGTTAAATATCGAGGGACGATATAATCGATTCGAGTATACGATCGATATTTGGATATCGAAATAATTGTTCGTGTCGTCAATTTTAGTAATAATTATTTTGTACTTTTGAATGGGTCTGCAGTCGAGTGAATTTTCTTTTTGTGAAATTCATATCTTATCGTTATATTTGTTGGGTCAACTATGGTATCACGTGATAAACAGGTGGTCTGTGTTCTCGTCGTTACGTGCAATCAAATAATAGGAGTAGGATCGCTTGGTACACAGTATCAGTGGTGATTTTCCAAATCCACGACGAATCACCCGTTATACAGTATGCATGCATGCGCAAACGGGCGTGGAATGAAAAATTGATGATATATGGAATCGTGCGAGCAGACAGGAATCGCGCGACGTTACTAAACATATGCAAATGAACTGAACAGATTCGAAACGTGACTAAGAGCTGATAAATAATGAATGCTCAACGTTGTTTTTGCATTTCGCCTCTCATGCAAATTCGCCTTGTCAGTCTCTTTGTGAAACGTAACGCGACGGTATATCGACACATTGTCATTTTGCTCTTGCGACAGATAATCGGTAATTACATAGAAACAAAGCCGCAGGCATCGAGCGTTAAAAGTAAAATATTTATTTTCTTTTGGTTAAAATAAATATTTACCGATCCTAACTAAGTGACTGAAACTAAATATATTGCCTAACATATAACTGAAGCGAGTATATATTTTTTTAGATTTTTACTTTTTTCTCTCAACCAATTCCTATTGTACGGAAAAATGAGAAATTTTCTTTCCGCGCGTTCTCCAACTTCATCAGACTAGATAATACATCCTAATTAAAGATTCGTTTCCGGTATCCAGAAATCGGCCTCTGTTTCATCAAGGACTTTGTTGTATACCCGTTATACGTGCAACAATGTAATCCATTATAGCTCATTGCTCGAGATTTTAATATACAACCGCAACTGGCCTATAATACACGTTGAACTAATAACTCAACAAAAGGTTAGAATACACACCTACCGTCGGAAACAAGTACTACGGGGAGCGACTCTCGTGCCAGAATAGATTACGGTTCGCGATTAGAAAGCGCGTTGAAAGGGGACGCACAGTGAACACAGTGTTCATGAGTTCTGCAATGCACGAAGGTCGCTGTAGTTAACCGTGCTAAACCGTTTAATTTATCTTCAACTGTCCCAAAGGGTTCATCTACCTTAGAAAAACCTACTAATTTACGTTAACAGCCACGCATAGGTTAGGTCCCTCATTACAACCTTCATTACGGCCAGCTGCTCGTTACTCGAATAATAAATATGAATATTTTACTAAATCATATATTATACAGTGTGTTGACTCCTGCACAGTGAATATATGCAAAAACGTGTTAAGCTCGTATATATATATATATATATATATATATATATATATATATATATGTATATATCCCGTAATAATATATTCACTTTTCAGTCACCAAGCGAAACGAAGACGATACCATCTACGTGTGTATATATGCATATATTATAGATGCTACATGTTAAAACATAACACGTAACATAACCGTGTCAACAAAATGGTTAGAGTACTTCATAAAGAGTCTGAACGAGTGTAGTAATTTGCAAATGAGGATTAATGACATCTTCAGCATCCGACAAGATGGAGTTTTTCTATGTTATTGACGTGGACCGTCCCCAGTTCAAATTATCTACGCTTCTGTGGATGACAGTACTGTTCGTGACTTTGATGAAAACAAAAATTTGGGTCACGGTCAAGAAAAAAAAAAAGTGGAAAAAATTGAATATTTTTCAATAGGAAGGATACGAGGACAGTTACTCGTTCGGCATGAGCACTTTCCTATACCACGATCATGCTTACTTCGCATATTGGAGTCATTGTTCAAGCCTATGTCTAAATAGCTACTAAGGTTTGGTCCGTGATGGTTTTAAACAACAGATTAGGAGGTTTTCGATGAAACAACAGTACTGTGTAATCATAACGAAAAGCGTTGGATCTTTTTCTTCACTTCATGTCCCTGACAAAATTTGATGTACCTATTCAGTTGGCTAGCCTGAAGCAAATGTGCACAGGCTGCGAGTACATGCGTATACGCTGTATGATATCTGGCAATGAGGACGATAACCAAGAAATAATAGTCCCTCTGTGGGTGTTGTACAATGGGTTTTCGCGTACTTTAAAGCCAGATAGTCACGTTACGTACAGCATAAAGTGTATGCATATAGTAGAAGCTGGCGCCACGGCGAGACGCCTGCGTTGACTGCGCCAATATGTATCTCTGTAATATACGAGTTTGAATAGGGTTAAAAAGCCTTTGGAATCGTTTCTTTGCCGTGCCGTCCTGTATCTACTAACCTGTTATACTAGCCCTTGGAGAGCATTGCCTTTTATGCGTAGTTCAAGTATTACGCTTGGACATGTAATGGCGGCTATTGCTGTATTTGAACAAGTGTAACGCGGATCAGCTGTCAGACTGGGAAGGGTCCTGGTGAGTTGGTCAAAAATATCTAAGCGGTGACGAGTGGACCATCTATTAAATTCATGAGGCTGCGTGCGCCTGTCGTTAATCGAGATATAATACGGTGGATGCGTCATGTTAATTGTGAAGGAGTGTAAAAGTGGGAAATTTTTCTTGAAAATTTTAGTCGATGAACTAGCATCGTTAGTGGGAACAACTAGGAGGTAAGCCATTGGTCGAAAGAGTAATTAACGAAATTTGTTATGGGCAAAAAATGTATGCGCTACCGAAATATCTAGATTTACAGTTAATATAAAGAGTATATAATTCTAATGATTTCCGGAATGAGTCATATTTATGAAATTTCAATTAAATTAACTCCAATCACGTGCTGCTGGCTAACTAGGATAATCATACGAGAATCGTTCCAAGAATCGTCACAGCAACTCGTCGATTAAAGCTTAACGAATACGTGTCATTGTAGGTCCGCCAACAAGACAATTTTACAGATGATTATACACAGAGATTGTTAGAGATGGAAACTTCGCGAACTACCGCCATTAGCGCGGTGCACGGATACGTTAAATTTTCATCCCGCGAAGAAGATTCCAAGATGTCCTTCGGTCACGCGACATCACGTAACCAGTTTCAGGTACGAAGATTTATCATTTCGAAAGTGACGCTTGTTTATAATCAGCTAAAGCCATCAGGTTGTCATACTAGGACAGGACCTGATGATGGTATCAGGAACATATAGAAATTATAGGGAACTGCAGTCGACGACGAAATAAAATGTGTAGCCCAGGGGCCATCTGCTTATGACGCTCAATATAAAAGAGTCCCTCACATTTTACTTGTTGATGCACGATTCGCGGCATGTTAAAATCTGCACATAGAAACCATATGGTCCGGGTTACTAGTACTGGTTTCAATGCTTTTGCTATGGTTACGTACTTTCACTCCAGGTACCTGGATGGTCCGAATGACGTCATCGCGTCTGATACTTTCGTATAAAATATTAAGTTACCGTCCTGGTACTCGTTAATACAAGTACACCGCCATGTCGAGTATTAACTTACATCCAGAGAAACTGTACAAAACAGGCATGTAGATTGTCACGCGGTTCGAATCTACCTTTTTCGCTTGTACCTGTGATACATGTACCAGATACTCTACGTATGATTAGTGTTCCTTATGTTTTGTTAGACAACGTGTGCAAGAACCACGTGAAGTCATTGTTGACGATAACGGTAATGTTAAGATTAACAGAAAAACTTATTGAATTCTCAACAGTGTCATCTGTTTCACTGGCTTACTTACGTCAGTAGGTGTTTATATTATCTGAGTATTACTGTACACATATCGTGATACTGTTATTACTGCAAATTACTATGTGTATATAGTCATATTGCTGTTCTATGCTACAATGCAAAACTATAGTAGAATTGCTATTATGTTTTATATTATATTGTACGAATATTATATATACATATATAGTCGAAGAATATTCTCCAGTGTTCGTATATATATATGTATACAGAGATATAAGAGAAGGCAAGGCAAGAAGATCTTCGTCTACGCTTCCTCACTTTCCAATCTAGGTTTCAGTTCTGTCGACTATTTCTGGAACGAGGCTAAAGAGAGGCGAGTGCAATAGCGTCGGAGCGGCCACCCACCGTACCAATAAAACTCCAAGAGCCATGACGTTCCTAAAGTGATCGTTGATTGCACGCACCAGCAGTCAACGGATAGATACAAGTCGTTCTTTTGGAGATACTTTAAGATGAAATAAGAGAGAGAGAAAAAAGTTGTTGCCAACCTATCCAATATCCCAACCATTGTTAAACAGGTTTGGCATATTGGCTTTGGAGGTTTGGCTATGATGTCAGTCCATCTTGACACCCGAGAGCCACGTGGGCGAGCCCACAGGTAACACTAGGACTATTTTTGATTCGTTTTACAAGATTCGAAAATCAAAGGTTGGTAAGGTAACAAATGATCAAGACTCTAGCGGGATTCGAACCGGCGACCTTTGGATTTGAAAGCCTGATCTACGAGTCCGGCACGCTATCCACTGAGCCAGACATCTTGATTTAGAGTTTTACTTTTTTGACTTCAAATGAATTGTACGGTACCGATTTAAAAAAAATAAGTTAAGCAGTAATTCAAATCGATTAAAGAAGCGTAACACGAGAAATTACTTCTGTGACGTTACGCAAATCCGTAATTGATTAATTAACCATAAAAAATAACTGGTCGACATTCTATGCCGCTAAGAAACGTAATCGAATAACTCTGACGTAAATGTTCTTAGAAATCTTCCTCGTAATGAAAGAAGTAATTTGAATTAATTTGCTTCACGGTACATTGATTACTCTAGTACGATATATCTTTTCTTTGGAGTCACTGAAAATCAGCTGGATCAGACTCGTGCCTCTTACAATTTTAGAGTATGAAAACAAAGACATAACCTAACCTAACATGATCCAACTAAATATATCGAGCGACGCTTAACTCTACCTTCTTTTTCATACACGTAAACATTTATGCCTAATCGTGTAAACCAATTACACTTTAAATCGTTTATCCCGAAAAGAAATCATCAGGATTTCCGAAAAACTTGAATTTATAACTGCTGGGAAAAGATACGTAATAAATATAGACTTGGCAGCCACACAAAAATATCTAAAACAGTCATAACAATCGCGCAAGATCAAAGAACAAGAAAGTCCCAATCCTTCCCTAGATATCACAGATAGGAATGCACTCCTTGCATGTAAGATCACAAAATAAAGAATTTCTGTGGTACGTCTGAGTGCTCAAAAGCGTAAGATATACAGGCGGCTCCACAATCGGCGGTTAGTGGGCTGCAGTATCAATTTCAGAATGCCTCCAGACTGGTCTGAGGATCGATAAGAAAATAGTATCTTATTGATCATATCTTTTCATACACTAATAACAGCACTGTCCTACGTACACATAAATACGTTTATACCGATATATACATACGTAGATAACCTATAGTAAAAAGAAAACGAAAATTGTTATAAAATTGTTTGCGACCCGGCACGTATCAAGGCACCCAATATTATCATCTGTTGATTAGCAGTTTGAATGATTGTCGTTGCTAAAAAAAGAAAGAATTGTCGTATCATACAAGATAATACAATAAACGAATAAAATAGTCCGTCACGAATGTTATGTATAATCCTGACAAAATACCAATTTAAAAAAAACAGCAAGAGCGAGAAGATCAACGGGTGACGGTAGACGCACAATCAGCGCGTCTCGCACAAATATTTACCAGAGGATTGATAGCGCCTTTATTGACAGCAGTTCGTCCAGAGAAGCTGAGAGCCTGGAAAAATAACTGACAGACAAAGCAAATTCAATTTCCCTGATTATTTCTCATTGCCCGTCTATTTTTCGACGTTCATTCTTTCTCGCGTATATCTCTGACCTCTTTAATAATTTTTTTATCAATTGTACTGGAATTGCACGAGAAACTCTTTAACGATGCTCTGATCAAAAGTAAATGTCTTGTATCACTTTATTACAGTGATTCAATTTTTAACTTAATGCTCGATCATCATTCCCATCATTGTTATTCAGAATCTCTTAGAGAAATGCTCCGTACTCTATACCAGTAGCGTCCATAAGAGAGAACAGTGCTGAAAATGTATCCGTGCCAGGGACGTGCCGCGTTTCAAAACGGCCCCGTCCTATAGATACTCGTCTATTCCCTTGAGTCCGTTTAACGGCATGTTTATTTTAACACGGCCGGACATTAATCAGCCACGCTTGTTCGTGGTTCCTTTGCAGATAGACGAGCGAGTCTCTCGATAATGGAACATTTCCTGTCGCTGATACTTTAAATAAAGTCCAAACAACATCTAGTCTAACTCTTGTACAAGCTACAATCGAATAATACGATTTACTAAAATTTTAATTGCATAAACAAAAACAAATGGTTCAAACAGTTATTATATCTATAGTCAATTACGATCTGTCTCAGATGTTGACACAAGTTATTTCACGTGTCCCAGTAATAAAAACACGAGTATTTAACCTGCACGAAATATGACTGTCCTTTCGTTGGTATACGGTCTCTTAGATGAGACTGGAATAACAATTTCAACCACGTGTTAGCGTCGTGGGACGACGCGACGTGATGATCATGATGAGAGTAAAACTCGTTTGTATTTCCATTGGTTGAATTTCTTGCTGGTATAGATCCTTTTCCTTTTCACCTTATATCATCGCAGACTAACAGTGTATACGAAGAGTCGCGGTCGTGAGGTGGCTTGGCTTTCCGGAAGTTACGTAAGCCAGACTTAGTTATACCTATTGGATAAATTTGCGCAGGGATGTATCTATACATAGAAAAAGACAGGCCATATGACGTGAAATGATAAAATATACAGAAGTTACATGTAAATATATATAAGAATTTACAAAAAAAATTCTTAGAATTTTATCAAAAGCTTCTCGGAAGGTCCTTGTTTATTAAGCATCGTGACGCTACTGGAAATGCGAAATTAGTCAGAGCCATGGAACTGGAACGAGATTATTGTGCGCCTGCCGAGTGTCGCTAAGGCAATTCCGCAATTGCGTCATTTCTGGTGCACGTGCAGTTTTATGACGAGCGCGTGCACCCGTGAATTTCTCAATAGAAAAATATATATATTGGCAGAGAGCTAGAAATGGAAAAAGATAACTCCAGGAAAGCAGTATCGATTAGATTGCGCTGAACTGACATATAGTAATCGATTTCAAAGATGACCTAAGAATTTTAGTCAATGACGAATCCGAATGACCAATTGCGATTTTGGCTTACATTGCGTGCTACGAGAGTGACCTGTGACAAGTCACACCATACTGATCACGCTATACAGAATTCTTATGAATATGCGTTCGTTACACGTGGCTATTATACATACGGCTGTTTACACGCTGTCGATTTATAAAATTTACGTGAGACCGCTCACGCGCATGTAAATCAAAAATAAATTTTGTCCGGTCGTTTCTGATCTACATCACGTACGCCACTGGTCACCAGTTGCAAAAATCATTATCAACCAGGAAAAGATCGCTTGACCTGTCTGAATCACAGATTATGGATTTGCCATACTCGTATTTTTGTTCCTTCTTCGACAAGTCGTATTCGATATCCGATCATGAGATTCTCGTGTTTACCAAGAATTCGGAAGAGACTTTACCGTGACTCATATACCTCCATGACGAAGATCCGCGCAATAGCGAGACGCCTCTGAGGAGTTCAGGTTTTTGCTTTTACTAAACTCTATGCTTGTAAAAGCACACGAAACTTCGAGCGTGACTCATACTGGGTAGCACGTGCTCTAGCAATATATATGAACCACCTAAAGAAACGTACAAGCAAACACTATTACTTTGATAGGTAGGAAAGTTTATGAAATTTAATTGTCAATGAACAGGTCTTCATTACATACTTAGAATTTTCCGTATTAAATTATTTACATACTGTGTATATGTATATATTGCGATTGCGTAACACGGATTGGCACGATTCTCCAAATCAGTCCTTAAATAATCCTTCTGACTCCATTTTGGCAGGTGACCTAATAGAAAATTCATATCTTGCATAAAGAAGGATTTCCATGTTCTTGAGAATAGCTGCGAATCTTCAATTACAGCGTAACTACGTACGTTCCTCTTGAAGACTAAGCTGTCCCATGTTACACGTTGCGAACCAGTATGCACGTGCCTACTGTGCATTGACGAGGGTCCTCGAAAGTTCTCGAAAGCGGCCCAAAAGGGATCATTAATAATGAATGAACCCAAGTCCGATTAATCAGAAGTACACGTGCCGTGAATTAAAACCTATACACACGTTGGATTGGTAACGTGACGACTCTACGTCACGATAGGAATTATTGGGGTAGCGTGGCCTCGTTGGAATGTCTCTTTTTTTTTGGTACACTGTTTTGCCCGGGAGGAAACACGTGCCCTGGAAGGTCACGGGACTGTGAAGAGAAATTATTAATTGACGCCCTTAAGTAATATTTAACTTTGACTTCTTTCACAGACGCTTCTGACTAGCCAGGAAGTGTAGCGGGTTGTAAGGGATTTTTATACGCTGTAATGCGATACTGTATGTATTTTCTTTGTTAACTTTTCTTCTTATCCGCCATCTTGGCAACCCTTTTTATGGCGTAGAACCTTTGTAAGGATTCTGATATCTTGATACGGCAATGCGACCGTGTGAACGAGGTCTTAGTTTCCATGTGCTGCGATAGAATTGAAGGCTGAGGTCGTTATATGTTAATTCTGTCATATAAGCGTCACCGAGACCTCCTGTCGTGTTTCGTTAGGAAGAGAAATTAGCATAGAGCACAGTCGGAAGTTTATGCAAATGTGGAGGCTCGATTTGACTGTGTGACTTATTGCACGGGTGGGATATTTTTAGGGAAGGGATAATTGTAACTTATTGATAGGTCATGATAGCTAAGAGTTTTGCGTGACGACGGAAATTTTTCATCTTGGCGTATGGAATTTCTAGGAGCTGCGTATGACATTAGATCTAATTATTGTTCAGACTCCCGTCGACGCTGCCGCCCCTAATAAATTCCTGGTGCTTGATATCGAATAAATTTACTACGGCGCCTAATCGACTCGACTACGTCGACCCCCTTGTGCAATCATTATGCAAACTGAGAGACGGCTGATAAAAAGGCGACGTTTTGTTTTATGAAGTTCTAAAGTGTCTTGTAAATTTGCACTTTGGTACACGTGCGACAGTCTGATAGAAAAGAGAGATTGCGCGTTTATAAATAAAAGGATAAGCAAAAATTATAAATGGATGAAACTGTAATGTACTGATAACATTCTATTCAGAAATTATTGCTATTTTGATGTCTGATAAAAGTTTTTTTTTTACTAATACTCAATTTGTTTAGTTCTCATTACGATGTATTATTTTAACTCGCAGGTGATGGCTGATGAATATTTTAATTACGACCTGGATTGTCATTTTATTTTAATATTTTTTAATTTTAATCCCAGACCCCATATGTATGATAATTTATCGATATTTCAGCTTCTTTTTTTTTTGTAGTGATAACGTCAACCACCCGTGAAATGTAAGAATCTATGATCTTGACCTGAGTAAATGTATAAGGATTAAGAAATATTTTTATTGTTCCATTTTATTAGACGTAAACCACTAGAGGGGTTCGGTTCGATAACCTTCCATTGACGCAACTAGTTTATCATGTTTACTGAGTATAATGGGGATTGGGTCAGAGACAAGAAGCGGGATATGATAGTATAAGAATATAGCGATAACATTATTTTCTCTGAATAAAAATTCTATTAATTTCAACGTTGTTATCAATCGCAAAAAAAATGTGCTTGAGTCATCGAAATTGTTTTCCACCTTAACGATCAAGGAAAATCTTCGTAACTATCAAGGACGGAATTCAAATCTCTCTCATAGTGTTATTCCATGATGCGCTACGGTGGCGCTGTAGTCTACAAAGTGACATAAACACGAACTATATCTCTGCTTGAGTCTTCCAACGTGTCGCTACGTGGACAGCCAGAATTTCCCGGCAAAATGTCAACTGATGGCAGCCCGCCAATATATATTTCTAAGAACGAACGATAGAAAAATCTGTAAATTCTTACTAAACGACTGAAGTGATCTCTTTCTCAGTTCGTATATTCCATATTTCCGTGACAGGTCTCCTGAGGTGACAGTGTCTGCAACCATATTCCTGGAAACGTAAGCGGGAATTTGTTATACCACGAAATACTGTGCTAATGTATAATTTTAATCTGAACACTCAACAGAAAAAAATATATTTCAACAGTGTTAATTAAAAATCAAGACTGTCTCTCAAGTCTAAACCGAATAGCAAATGACGTCCATGACCTAACTGTCAATGATGCCTATTTGACAGGCGTTACATCACGACTCCTGTCACTTGTCCAATGCCTGAGTATGTAAACCTCGAATAGCCTTATATATATTTATTCGAAGTGTTACTACCAGTCAGCTGATGTAGATACGTAAATAAGACATACCGTGCTAAACCTGTTAGATGCTTCGTATAATCGGCAGCCATACTTTCCCTGAGGCTTTTCCATGCTGATGAACACCGGTGCTGACAGTTACATTTAAATAATTCTCGAACGGGTCAGACGGCAAGTCAATTCTACGTATAACCTCGAAGGAACCATGCATTCCTTTACAAAAAAACAAAGTTTGAGGTTAGGAGTGTGACGAAGTGAACCTATAAGCCGTAAGGCGACGAGAGTAAGTCGCCAGGCAGTCTGGGAGGTTTCGAGGCCTGAACAGTCCTCAAAGAAATAATGACGTATTGGACTATGTCCAAACCAGACACGAACCTAAGTGACCTAATATATCTCGCAACTAAGACTCCTAAGAAAGAAAGAATCCAGGATGTAGCACAACGACTCTCATTAAAAGATTGGCAAATTGATTTACAGAAAGTGTTGGACGTGGATTACACAAGCTGATGTAAAAGTGACAAATAAAAGGAGTACAAAAGTAAAAGTCCTTTCTCCAGTTTTCTATTAATAATTTACCTAAGGAAAAAATACGTGCACTATCCGAAGCGTGAGGTGAGTTTAAAAGTTTTACCGTGCCTATGGTCATGTACGAATGTGTTTACAGTTGCAACGGCCAAAATTGATTAAAATTCATATCAATCACCACTACTGACGTTATGCAGACATTTTTTTCTTTAATATCTTCAACAATACGAATACTGATACAAATTTTTATGGCTTACTGTACTTTTCGTACTTTATCCAATTTTTGACAGATATCTGTTTACCGTCTAATGGACGTGACTGTACGTGCTGAGAGATATGAACAAATCCGTTTGACTTTTGCTAGGTAACGTGGCCACGGCTTTTGTTTTCATTCGTATACAAGTTTTTTTTCTTTGCAGGCTGCAAATAAATTTTTCTCTTTACGGAGGGAGAGAGTGACGAAAAAATTGGCAAAGAGAGAGTGCACGCTGTGAGTGTGAATACGACAAAGGAAGATGTAGAGGTTGCTTGACTCTTCTTGGAAAATATATCAGGGTTCAGAGACCCTATGTAACCACATAAAAAGAGTAAAACAACCAGTAGACCCGCCCTCTTGGTAATACAATAATAATAATGCTCGCTAAGAGGGAGACAAAAGGTACGCCATTATTGGGCTTTGATGATTCCGCGCGGATTTCAAAAGTCGTAAAGAGAACTACATCTAATTATAGTTGCGTCTATTTCACAGCGTTGCAGGGCCCACGTATATTTTCGTAACGCGTAAAAAGAGGCCGACTTAAGAAAAAAGATGCTTACTAGCGTCTCTATACCGAGTGGTTAAAGTGAGACACTTCTTGGTAAAAAATAAATAGAGTTTCATCCCTTTCTTCTCTCGCTGGTATAGCCATCACTTTCCTTTTTCTTCTCTACAAATAAATGTATTCCCACCGAAACATTACCGGTTGGCGCGGATAAAACGCTACTTATAATCACTTCTACTATCGTTAGAGATATTTTTCTCGGAATAAATTGTTGTTTGAATGCTTACGGAATAGGTGATATAATAAAATTGGACCATGACGTCATCAACGCTCAGGGCCAACTAGGAAGAATCGAGACAACTCCCGAAAACGAACGAACTGGCACGAAGCTTTCTCAATTAATAGAGGTTGCAAATCATTCGAGATTACAAAAGTTGATAACCTATTCTCTATGGGGTAAAAAGTTCAGATTTTTCCTTAAAAGTTCTTTCTAATTTATTACTTTCATTTTAGCGACACCCGTCGTTCATTTCGTTAAGAACTTTTGACTCACCGAAAAAACCGTCAAGATTCGAAAACTGAAACTTTCACCTTACGTTCATAGAGAAAAATAAATTTTCGTTTAAATTTTTTTTTCCCCTGAATTTGAAACCCTTCTGGTACGCCTACGCCAAAAACTTCACGGGTGCTTCGAACTTTATCAATTAATTTTATCACCCACGGGGATTTTATTTTAGACTCTTATCACCATTAATCTGTATCTGACGATTTGGCACAAATCATCTAAAGTTACAAGTGACAGAAAAACAAGAAATTGTCAAAACATTGATACACCGAAAGAAAACATGGAATCGTTATCACTTTAAGAAGCAGCTAATTATTAAGCATATTTTAATGAAAAATTCAGATATTTATAAGGATTGCATACAAAACTTTTATATAGAAGTTTGAGTAGTTCTATAGTTAAACAAAAATTATCTTTTACAGGAATGTCTTCTGGGTAGACGCCAAGGAACAAGGAGAATTATTTTTGCAATTAGAAGGACGACTTGGTCGTCATGAACGTAAAAACCAGAAAAATCTACCTCGCCTTAAGGACGTATCACATTCGAGAATGCTTAGTCCAGAATCTTAGGATATCGCCTGATAAATCTTACGTGTGATCCCCTGGGATTCGTATCAGCGTTATTCAGAAGATCCTGAGTAAACTTAAGAGTTTTCAAGTGATTAACATTGCTCAGTGTTTCCTGAATTGATTATTTTTATTTTTATCTCGTTCTTTTTTGTAGCTCGGACGAAGAGGAGGATCCACCACGTGGTTATGATCGTATTTCTTATTCCGCATCCTCTGCTCGTAATGACAGTGATTATCCCAAAGGTTATGACGTAAATGCCGAGTCCAGGTATCATGCATGCTGGTACAAAAATTCAGCATCCTTGAATAAAACTAGGATCATTGCCAGATAAAATCTCACACGGGTTATTGATTTGTATTTAATTGGCGATGATACGAGTGGGAGGTATATCATCGACGATGATGATGATGATGATCAATATAATTATACCTTTTACCTCACACATTTTAATTGAAGAGAGATTATTCCATTTCTGCAACGTGCCCAAGCCATGAGACTTACTGGGGTAATGATATGAATTGATAAAATGATTGACGTTGTCCTTTACAAGAAATCCGGAAACGTTACGCCGTATTCTCCAATAAATATGTAACACAATGGTCGGCCACGTGGAGCAAACTTTACAGTCTCTTTTAATGACAAGAAGTATCCGTCCAGACTCAAGAGATCCAAGATGGCTTTTGAGGAAACGGATGCTGAAAATAATTGGGCTGATAGCCATCTACACGTAGAACACACTGGACATTCCTATTGTCAAAATAAAGCTTCAGACCGTATCTCTGCTGCCTATACAGTAGAGACTATTCTGACAATCGCATGGTAGTGTATAGTTCTCACAGTCCAGACAAAAAGATACTTTTCTCCCAGTGCAGCACGAGGCTTCTTGATAGAGCCCGCATACGGTAAATTAAAATATAAAACAGCAGACTATTATTTCATTACACTTATATTCATTTCTTATACGTAGAATCCATACAGTTGGACGAGACACCATGAATTCTTCATCTTTTCATCTAACAAGACAAGAGTAGACAGCATATAAGCATATGGAGCATATGGAAACATTTAATATGGCTGTATCAACTAGTCATGAGCTCTCTTAGGACAACATCTATCGTCATTTCCCAGCCGAAAATAGTTACGCGCCATTGCTGAGCAGCCATTATTACGTGAGGAGAATTCGGAAGGTTCGCAAAGATGATCATAATCAAAGGTTTTCTTATTTCCGGGCTGCACCCGTCAGGAACGTGTCCAGATGGTAAAACAGAAAAATCTTGTATTGCCTTAATGCACATTTGAAATGAAAAACATACTCTTGCTTCAGATGTTTTTACAACATAAAAATTACATATCTGCCAATGAGGAATGCGCCAATGGAACCTGCAGAATGTCTCACATGTTCAGATGGAAATGAGGAGTCACTGAGTGAGGGTGGCTTGCAGATGAGTCAGCCAGGTCGAAGACCCCGGTGTGTCTGGTCACAGGTGGAAATGTCTTACCTTGCAGACTGCTATATTTTAACATGCAAGTAAATCCGCTATAAAACGCCCACTACAGAAGGTTAATAATTTCATTCTCAATTTCATTCCGTTTAGTAGTCCCAAGGTGCCCTGAACCGCTATCCTGAATGCAAGGACGAACGTGGTCTCGGAGGATTTACATGAAAACGAGGGTTTAAGAGCGTGGGACGCTCGTAAGAAAAAGCTACAAGTATACGAGTACCAGGTTGACTTTAAACAAGGATTTCTGGCAAGCGTTAGATTTCATATCCTGAGGGAATGGCGTTCTAACGTTTGGGAATGTCCCAGAATATAAACTTCTTGGGCAGATCGATGAAACGCCTGAAAGAAAACTTGTGAATGTCGAATAAAAAGTATCATGGCTATGGTATTTGGTTACTGAACAATACTTTGTAGTTCATCAAGTAAATTTCACGTATCTGCAATACCAATGTAATAAAAAGATTTGAATCTGTTGTGTTGAAAATCGTTTCATCCACTTCTCAGGTAGATATAAGAGGCAGTGGATTTCAATGTACGAACATATCGAGTACAATTAAAGATCGATTAGGCGCGCTTGAGATTGAGAATGAGATAATAATCGTTAAATATGTGACTGATAATGTTAAGTGTATTAACGAACGGGAAGTCAGCGTCTTCGGAAAGGGTAAGGCGGATACACTGAGCTCAATATTATGGCAATGGATCGTTGGAATGTTTTTCAATGTTGCGCAGCGATATCGTCTATTGTTTCCTGGGAAGACTATTCCTATGTTTTGCTAAGGCATGTACATGCCACTGATACGTGTTGTCCATTAACAACAGATAGAACATTTTCGAAAAAGTGAATAATATCGAATAGTCGTATGATTAATTCCAATAATAGATTTTAGGTGGTTATATGACGAAAATAAAAGGACGCTATCTCAGTGTAAATTTACAATTAGCTTAACGTATCTCTGGTCTCACGAAAAAATACTTCGTCATATACTGCGATACGACTGATCATATGGTACCGCGTTATAAAGTGAATCATTTTTTTATTGCGAGCAAAGAATCATTTATAGATATCATCAATACGTGGATCAGATTCATATATTGTATGATTATCGTGTACATCTTTATGGAAATATGTATCAGTACTTTAGCCATTGCATCGCGAGTGCGCGGGCATTTGAGAAGGAAATCGATGATAAGCGGGGAAGTGTATTGCTCAGTGAATACTTTAGTTACTGATATCTTTGTTTTAGGAATAAAATTATAAAGAAATGTAGGTTATTATATATATATTTAATAGAAATATAAGACAAAAATAATAGCTAATGCTCTTTTGACATCCCTGGTGGGGATCGAACCCACGACCTTTGGATTAGAAGTCCAACGCGCTATCCTCTGCGCCACAGGGACTTGAAAATGTTTGGTGCCATCTACAGTATAACAGAGATTATAGGTATTTTTAGCAAGATGGCGCCACTGTACTGACGCTGTGCTGCTTGCTCAGTAGCGTAGAGAGAAGATGAGTACACTTGCACTTTAAATTTCACCAGGAATACATTCAGATATTAGTTTCTACACAGATCAAGGCTTTTGATAGTTATAACGTTGTATTTAGAGTACCTTGAAATGTCTACAACGACATAACCGTATTACCTAATTTAAAAATCATCCTATACATGTAATTCGAAAAGCTAGCGTAGTAACTCTGAATTTCAGGGTCCCGTAATATCTACGTCCCTGGTGCAGAATTCACGTAGTCAACACAAAAACGGGTTCCGTAGAAACCGCGTAAGAAAACGCTGGTAAATCGAAGTGCGTCGTCCCGAGGGCGTCTCGCAGGGGGTTATAACGAACGCGAGATAAAGGATGGGCTAAGGATTGCGTTATCAGTAAGAAAGACCTGAGGGTCGTGAAAAGTGCCGAGGCCAGGAGACAAAAGGTGCAACGAGAAGGCAGCTCCTCGTCCAGTGGGACAACAAGGAGAGTAGTGTCTGGCTCGGGAAACATGGCGGCTCCAGAACATATGACAATGGACGGCGGGCTGTCGCTAAGGCCGCGTTCTTCATGGATCAAGGAGATCCAGGTCGTCGCCGTCGTCCTCCACTGGGACTCCTACTGATTCCCGGTGGCCAGACACGCGCGTCCGTTCAAGGATCAACGAACGTAGAAGGTAGATCGGATCGGTTTTGACGGGATCGGGAAGGATAGAGATCGTAGATCTCCGGGAGCCATGACTACGCGTGGAGAATGGGCTCGATCGCTTCGGTGCTGCAGTGGCATTGCTCGGAGTGCTCTCTGATAAATCCGACCGAGAGCGCGACCTGCGCCAGGTGCGGGACACCCCGTATACGCAGCGATGAAAGACTCGGACTAAGGATCGACCTGCCAGAGGAAACCTCTTTGGAGTTCCCAAGAGACTCAGCGTCCTCGGGTTCTAGCCCGCCGACACCACCACCTCGACACAGAGTCTGTAATATTAAGCAGGACGACAGAATTCTTGCTAAAAATATAACAACGGATCGGAGCAACAACGAGACTCTCCTCCTTGGGTGAGGATCCTTCTGGTTTCCTCGACTGTATTCCATTTCTTATTCTTTATTGTTTTGTAAACACATGAGAAATATATATTTAACGTCTTTTTTTTCTTATTTTTATTTCTCTCTTGATTGTCTTTATTTGTCCCGTTTTGTTTCCCACCAGATTTTAGTGGCAGTTTTGTTTAACGTTTCCGAGCAGTTAGTATGCATCTTTTAGTGATTCGTTGAATTGATAAATACTTGTTTTTAATCAAGCACTGACGCAGTATTCGAGTCAAGATTCTATTTTAGGAAGTCCTTTCAATCGATAGTTAATTGGCTGTGCAAGCTGAAGGACGGCTTTAATAAAAGGATTATTGTTTTTAATCTATGGTAAAACGTCAAAGGATTATTGCAGGACTTATTGACACTTGTTGGCAAATCGCTATTGAATGGTTGTAATACGGGTTAATGAGTACATGTGACACATCCAATTGCTTGATTGTTCATGTTACAGGTTTGACGATAATAATTCCGCGTCGAATGTTCCAAGCAAGAAATCGCGTCGCGGTTCATGGTCAGGACAGCGGAATGACACGAAAGCGTTAAAGAGATCTTCGTCGTTGCCTTCTGTTGTATCTCAGTGGACTTGCGTCCGTTGCCTCTTGATAAATACTTCAAATTCTACACGGATCTGCACAGCCTGTGGCGGGAGTTCTTCGATAGCACAGAACCAGAAAATTCACATTGGTGTACGACGTAGTAAGCGATCCGATGTGAGAAAACCTAATGGTCTCAGAGCAGAAACCGGTGTAGATCTGGTAACCACCCTGGCATCGGGGCTGGTTGCCCGAATTCTAGATGCAGGTTCAGGAACAGTGCGCATTCCGGCGGCTGCCGACAAATCTGGAACGCGAGGTAAACTCTCATCTTCTACGGGAAAAATATTTTATTCGAGACCTTTATACCTTTTCTAATTTACATCTAGGTATGGCTCAGCTGACCAGTATAAGTCGCAGCGAACGGACCAGGTCCAACCGCGAGGAATGGACTTTACCGCCTGTCGAGACAACGGAGTCGACAACGACGCCCTACTCAGAAAGCACCGAGAGCAGTAGCCAACAGTCCCCAAAGCATCATAGTCCGTCGGTCTACGAGAGGGTGAAGTCTAAAGTCAGTCGTTCATTGTCAAATGGTTCAGTAGTACAGAAGCTGACTGAGTTGACCCTCCAGAGACCTACGAGTTTAATCGTCTCCGATGCGCACCAGGATGACACCCTCTGGAGCTGTGATAATTGCACCCTCGACAATGCGCCAGGATTGGAACAATGCGAGGCATGCGAGGCACCGCGAAGTCCTGCTCCCTGTAGCGGCGTCGTTATCAGCGTTCCTGCTTGGGAACCCAGACCGCTCTCATCCTCGGGACCGCTCTCTTACAGGAGATCCTTCTCCGAGGTGGATTCTGTCACCAACGTGACGCAAAGGAAGGCTGCCAATCGCAGGAGTCTAAACGACGAAGACCCGCCTGCAGTGCCGCCACATTCCATAGGTTTCAGTTCGAAGCCCAAATATTCTTATATAGGAATTACAGATCCTGATACACCGCCGCCATTACCAAAGAAACAAAATACCAAGTCGGCATTAGGTGCTACCAAAGCGCACAGTGAAGCCACCAGTCCGGTTGGCGAGACGTCTACTGTGAGTCCGCTTAAACGGATGTGGACTTGCCGAAAGTGTTCGTATGCCTACAATCCTTTGTGGTCGACCGGATGTGATATATGTGGGTCCTCTAGATCACCACCTTCCTTAACACAACCGAGTTTGATCACTGTTACCAAGGATGGTGCTGGTTGTCGCACGCACGTTCAGTCACCTATTGTCGTGTCCAGGGACAGCGTACGTTATATCCCACCTAAAGCAGCAACCCTGGCTACTGCCGAATCTGACCTAGACGAGCAGATAGAATCACCCTCACCAGCCTGGACGTGTAAGAAATGTACCTTACTTAATGCTGCTACCAGGACCACCTGCGAAGCCTGTGGAGGCTCCAAATTACGTAGTGTGTCGCATCTGGAGGATCCAACATTAAGGAAGGGTGAAAGCTGGGTCTGTCCATCTTGCACATTAAGAAATCCATTGACTTCACAAAATTGCAATGCCTGCAAGAATGTCGCTGGCTTCCTCGATGTACCTAGAGATAATAGGGTATCTGGACAAAGGAGTCCAAGTCCTAGATTAGCGTGTCCGTCGGCTGTGAGTTCTAGAGCTGTCACACCAAGGCACAGGAACTCTGTCAGGAGGAATGGATCAGGTGCTGGTGACAAGAGACACTCCAAGTCCAAGGATTCCGTTTTAACTCAAGTAAGTTCTGCGCGATCAACGTGGAGCAATTCTTCTGAAACTATTTCTAGGCAATACTCACAATTCTGATTTCAGTGGCAGTGTAAACTGTGTACTTATGAAAACAAAAGCACAAACGGCAGCTGTGAAATGTGCCAAAGCTCGAAGACGCTGTCACAAGTTCCAGGTGATAGACTGCGTCTAAGTGAACCTGGTACCAGCACCCTTAGAATACAGCGACAAGAAAGTGTCGTCATGGAGAACCTTAGGCAGATCGAAGAAAGGGAAGCCCTTGAAAAATGGGAGAGGATTGTTCGATACTGCAAAGAGGTATTCCTCAACGAATAATTTTCCTAATTGATCATACTACTATTTTATTTAAAACGTTTTTCCATTTTTCTTCGTCCAGACCAATGAACCGTTTGTGGATGATTCCTTTCCACCAGCACCGAAGTCCCTGTACTATAATCCTGCCGATACAAAGGACAACCACGTCGTCCAATGGAGGCGACCTCATCAAATAAACGTCGATTCTAGCGTCGATTCTAAACTCCCTTGGGCAGTCTTCAGGACGCCCTTACCTTCGGACATTTCTCAGGGTGTTCTTGGAAATTGTTGGCTACTCTCGGCATTGGCCGTCCTGGCCGAGAGTGACGAGCTCGTGAGGAGGGTTCTGGTTATGAGGGAGACCTGTCCAGAAGGTGCCTATCAAGTGAGACTGTGCAAGGATGGCAAATGGATCACTGTCCTCGTAGATGACTTGCTACCCTGCGACAAAAGGGGTCATCTCGTTTATTCTCAGGCTAAGAGAAAACAACTCTGGGTACCGCTTATCGAGAAAGCCGTTGCTAAAATTCATGGATGCTACGAGGCTTTGGTTTCCGGTCGTGCTATAGAAGGTTTAGCTACCCTGACAGGTGCGCCTTGTGAAAGTGTACCCTTGCAACCTTCAGCCCTACCCAGTGAGGATGAATTGGACAAGGACCTCATCTGGGCGCAGCTACTCTCATCCAGACAAGCCATGTTTCTTATGGGTGCCAGTTGCGGCGGGGGTAATATGAAGGTGGACGAAGAGGAGTACCAAAGAAAGGGCTTACGACCAAGGTAGACACTAGGAGAAAAAAGAGAATGATAGAACGTTGTCTAAATATCAATTTTATTTAATCCTAATGGCGCAATCTGTTTTTTGATTCCAGACACGCGTACTCTGTTCTCGATGTACGCGACGTACAGGTAAGTTCTCAAGGATAATCCGACAAGGATAGCAGTACCATGTTAGACAGCGTCTAAGGGCGATTTCGAAAGGCTGGACCTGATGTCTTTGGCAGGGAATACGATTGCTGCGACTGCGAAATCCTTGGGGCCACTACAGTTGGAAGGGGGACTGGTCGGATGACAGTCCAATATGGACTCCGCAGTTACGCGAGATGCTAATGCCCCATGGTGCTTCCGATGGCGTCTTCTGGATATCCTTTGACGACGTCCTCAAGTACTTTGACTGCATCGACATCTGCAAGACACGAGTGGGCTGGAGCGAGGTCAGACTACGCGGGACACTGCCACCATTATCATCCTTGCGGCACTTATCATGCGTCCTGTTAACCGTCCTGGAACCAACCGAGACTGAATTCACATTATTCCAGGAAGGTCAAAGGTAACTTAGACAATATTAAAAAAAAGACAATCTGAACAGTTATCTGTTCCTATAATCAATGCATCATGGAATTCTTCCAGAAACTCAGAGAAGTCTCAACGTTCACAGCTAGATCTCTGTGTAGTTGTATTTCGCACCAGGTCACCAGCTGCTCCAGAAGTCGGTCGTCTGGTAGAACACAGCAAGCGACAAGTTCGCGGTTTCGTCGGCTGCCACAAAATGCTGGAACGCGATCTATATATCGTAGTTTGTCTCGCTTTTAATCACTGGCACACAGGAATGGAGGACACCTCCAGTTATCCAGAGTACGTCCTGGCCATCCACAGCTCGAAGAGGTTGCTCGTCGAGCAGATCTCACCACCAGCATTCGTCCTAGCTGACGCGATTATTAGCCTCACCTTGGCCAAAGGACAGCGACACGAAGTAAGGAGTCACTAGAAATAACAGTCTTCAGAAATAGTCATGTCGAAACTAATGGACATCTTCATCAGGGTAGGGAAGGTATGACAGCATATTACTTGACCAAAGGATGGGCCGGGCTAGTCGTCATGGTCGAAAATCGTCACGTGAACAAATGGATCCACGTTAAATGTGACTGTCACGAGAGTTACAACGTGGTCTCCACCAGAGGACAGCTCAGGACTGCCGACAGTGTTCCACCACTTCATAGGTAAGTCCAAAAGGAGACAGATAAACAGAAATACAATATTTTGATGCATTCTCCTTCTACTTGAAACGTATGTTAAGTCCCGTATACGTTTTCAGACAAGTGATCATAGTGTTAACACAACTAGAAGGCAGCGGTGGCTTCTCTATAGCTCATCGTCTGACGCACAGACTTGCAAACAGTGGAAATTTACACGACTGGGGTCCACCCGATACTCAGCATTGTCCGCAAATTGATACCCAGGTCGAAGGTCTACATAGTCCCCGTTTAATAACGTGAAAAGTGTCTAATGACGAAGACATAACTCGGGAATACTTCACAAGAGTCATTTGCTGAATGGATATAATACAAAGTCCATAAAAATAAAAGCAAAAACGTCATCGTTGTTGTTCATCGTGAACAAAGAAGATTCTTGTCTGTCACGAAGCTCCATCTCGAAGAGTTCGTTGATGATGACTGATGAAAAACGATACAATAAGATCTAAAGCATTGAATTCAACGTGAAAAGCCATTTGAATGGAACACGTGAACATAGATTATAATCGTCCTAAAATCGTCGTCAATATTCTATAATATTCATTGAACTTCCTGGAAATAACATTAAACGGGACCCCGATGCGGACTATGATCTAATTTTAATTTGGTGCAGCAATTAAAATGCTCACCACTTAATGCGATACAATAATTAACATTTTGTTACCTAAATATAAACATGTGCGTAATATTTGAAGGCAACAGTTGCAGTGATATTATATTTTGATCTCGTAACAAGAAAAGAAAAACAGACAACGGAGCGTCGCCATGTCTAATCAGCGTTATGACAAAAAAATCTTTTCAACTGATAAGACTTGCACATCGACAATACGTGCATAATGAATTATTATTAAAGCAAATCGTCACTTTAATTCAACATGGCGATTCTAAACTTTAATCCAAGAGTGAATACGAAGAAACAGGAAAAGAAATGACGGAAATTTCTGCGCGCTGTAATACGAAAGAAAGGCTAATTATTTTCTCAACGTAATAAATAAGTGTCCAGCGAATAAATGACAGAAGTTAACGAGCATCGCTGATATAAATATATATAAATATAAATATACACTAATTGTAAATGCAACAACAAAACTAGGGATCATTAGAAGAGTGTGATAATCGTGTACGCGTTGTTCTTTGGAATTGCTTAGTGAACCTAGGATCGAACACGTGTCGAACTGTATTTTCTGAATTTTATTATTTTAATGAACAAAGGACGATCGTACTTAGATTCTTTTTTCGTTACCTGATCGATACATTTGTTCTTTTACTGTCTCTCACTTTTCTTATCTAATTCTTGTCAATTTTCATACAAGCTAAATTAATCACGTGTATTCACTGGAAAATATTAATTGAATCCAGCGCCAACATTCATTTCCATTCATTCCTGTACGACAAACTCAACGTACAGCGTTCCAGCGTATATAAAAATATCGAATGGCATTTATCACATAGATTTAATTCGATTGCTGTACCTTTGCATTTTTAATTGTAATAAGTCGTTCCCGAAGGAACCTCAAAGATTTTATTCGCGTCTTTTTTTAAAAAACCGGCGTCTAATTTATTATCGTTACATTAACTAAAAATCATTGTTTTCATTAGTCTATGTATAATTTCATATCTTTTTTCTTTTAATTGTTTTTTTTTAATAACTGTTAATTTACCACCCTCACAACACAATTCCTATGAATATACCGCATGTACTCCTACGACAGGCTCGCGTAGCAATTATAATGCCAGCTATCGATATTCTCCGCGAAATAAGGAAAAGTGAATGTCACGGATTAAATGTCATACTGCCATATTACAGTGCGTGCGTGAGTGCGTGCGTTTTAAATTCCCTATCGCATCGATCAATCTCAATGGCACACAGAAGAATTACACGAGGATAGATCTGATCGTGGTCGTCGGAGTTTCGTCGAGATCGACCTATAAGAAAAAAACAATTTTTTGTCTCTGCGCCCTATGTAAATTAAATACGCGGTGACGTGACAATATTTAAAAAAAACAGGAGAAAGAAAATGCTACGAGTAGCCGACCGGATTTTTTGCGCCATTAAAAAAAAAAGGAAAAAAACAATTTTATGAGATAACTTGAAAGCTCTGTCCCCGTACATCCAAATCATTCTAGTCATCGGTGTAACTTATTTTTATCATTTACGACAAAACCAAAGATAATACCACGAATAGATGAATGAATGAACGGTTGTATCTATGGGTATAGCAAATGTGTGTAAGAGTACGGGGATGGTGATTACTCAGAGTATTATTATTATTATTGCTGTTATCAAATAGAAAAAAATTTCTCAAATATGCATTATCATTTTTGCGAAAGAAAACCGTAATCGTCTGCGTCTGGCCTAAACCGAGATATAACGGTAGTTTTTAGACGTACCTTTAATCGTTCACCCTAAACGTGGCATCTGGGCGTCTACGTTTGTCTAAGATCGCGAAAGCTGAAATACGTATAAGGAATAAAGAAGTAAACTGAAATAAAGATAATTGTCATTTTGTGCGGAACAATTCGTTGTACTGCAGGTTTTTACCGGGGAAACAATGGTGGCCGTTGCTTGCGGTAATTTCTGAATTGAGTGGCCTTCGTTTTTTCAAAGAGAGAGAGAGAGAGAGAGATAAAAAGGAATAATGAGAGAATGAGAGTATGAAAGATTAAGCTTATAAAAGAAAAAACAGACCTGATTATCAATGAAAATTTTATTTGATTGACGGATGACAGAATTTTGAAAAGGGAGTCAACGAGACTCGAAACACGTAATACGATACACGCATAATGATTATTAATGTAATTGAAGTAAATGACGAAGGATTACTGTCCGAGCTTTTATGGACTTTGTTGAATTTTGTTGTATTTTTTTATCACTCTTATCGTAGAATTAGTTATATATGTATATAATAGAGCGCAGCTATACAGTCGAATTCGAAATATTATTGATGAGCTGACCGCCGGTGCCATATAAAAAGTAAAGAAAAAGAAAAAAAGAAAGAATGATGCAAAAGAGAGTAAATTGAATATTTAGAGATCTATAAAGCCGATAATGATCACATAATAATTTTTTAGACGACCTGTCCCGTCGCTATCTTGTGAGCTATCCGTGGATCTTGTTTCCCTTTTTTTTCCACTCCGAACAACAAGAGCAACAACAGGAAGAAAGAAGAAAATTCTATTTTACATATTGCATAGCCAGTGAGAAAAATAATATAAAGCTGTTCTACGTGTAATACTCAATCAAGCCGCGGTAATCTTGCCGATGTAAAATGGAGTCGTTCAAAAGAAAAAAATACTCAATCGCCCAAGCAATGAAGAGAAGAAAAATTATTTTTTTTTTCAAATCCAACAATGTCGTAAACGACTTCATGTACGATCGGCAGGTTAAGTAGTAATACTTGCACAACATTAGAAAGCGGAAAAATTAGCATGTTCGTCGGCGTCTGAATATTTTAGCGGTAAAAAGCGTGGATTTGAAGGTCTTTAGTGATGATACGAAAGTGACAGCAAAAAAAGAGAGAAATAATTGTGACAAAGGAAAAAGACAAATATTCCATTTGTACATAAGGAAACGTAAGAGAAATATTTATACTATACAAAAGAGGGTGACAAAGATGGCCGCGCGCACACATTGCTTGTGAGTTTACGTTTCGAATTGATTTGCATGCGCTTTTCATCGTCGCTGTCGTCGCAGCGTTAAACTATGCAGTAACAATTAATGGTAATTATATAACGAAGTTAGTAATATACATTTGAAATAAAGATACGAACGATATATCCGAGCTGTCTGTTAAAAATTATACATTCAGAACCGTACACGTGGTGTGTGTGTAGATCGAGTGATTGTTTTGTTTGTTTTGATTTTTTTTTCTTCAATTTATTAAAACCAAAATTTTAACGCTAATGGCATATTAGTAGGATTCGATAAACGGATTGGTCGGATTTACCGTAAAAATACCTAGGCATATTATATTCTTAATATATGAAGTAAAAAATTAAAAAGGTGTCTCATTGTATTTGTATGATAGAGAATAATAATTACGGTGTCATTTCATTGTCATTGAGGAATTCATTAACACTGTAAATGATACTGCGTAAGGGGTGCTTTCTAAACTGTACGGAGTCATAGAAAAATGTGTAATTGTTGATCGGGAAGCCGCGACGGCGGGCTATAAAAAATGACGTCGATATGAAATATGATGTATGACGAGAGTTTAAATTGCAAGAGCTGGATACTTCTATAAGGATGCGCCTTCTCTTGTGTGAATTATTAGTCGTGGGATGTTATATTATTTGTCAGATTAATCAATAGAAAGATAATACTCTCTCTCTCCGCCATGAATTTAGAAACACCCTGTACGAACTCGAACCAGCAATCAACTTTGTGATAGTCTGTGTAATGATCTGACAAACTTTACTGAATTAATTCCCTTTTCTATGGATAAAAGTGTCTAATTAATTAAAACTACTTAAGGAGCGATTCTGGTTTGGAGCGCTAAAAATACGTGGGATTTGATAACTTTTTTATTTGTTACAAAAATATTCCGTCTATTCATTTTTTATTTTGCAGGGAAGATTTGTAAAAATATCGAGGCAATTTTCACTTTATTTTGACGCTATAGCGTCAATCTGAGTGCAAGCAAAAGATTTTAAAATTTTAGGATTAAGAACGATTTTTGCATGAAAATTAGCTGCGTCAGTAATTTGGGGTCATAAAGTACACCCTCATGTTCTTCGTGAAATTCATTCAAGGACGCTTCTTCATTTTTTGTAACAAGTCGAAATTCTTTAGTGGCCTCCGCGTTCAGTCTGATAACCAGGCACACGCCGCACACTTGGATTTATAATTGTGCTGTGTAACGGTTAACGGCCTGCGACTTTGCCAAGTTTTGGAATTGCAACGAACTATTTTAAAAAACATTCTTAAGACTTCAAACTTTAAGAAAAATGTGTAAAATCGTTTTTTTTGACTCGACAAACCAGAAGCTACCCTTAATTGCATAACGCAAAAGGACAGAAACACATATATATCAAATATTTATTACCATATTATAAAGTGATATCCAGATTGTGTTGTTCCCCTGATTTGTATCATGTAGGCACGTTTAATAATAAATCGGAATATTATCTAAACTCTGTCTAGTTTTATCTATTATCAATCAGTAGATTTTAGGTACAACAGGCATTTGCCACATGTTGTTTAAATATTATACTCTTATGTGAATTTAGTTTTTAGTTCTTTTTTTATTTAGTTACGTCTACTATGAAACATTCTAGGTTTTCGACTTTCCTCGACTAAACTCGGGAAATTTCGGTCCCCACTTTATTCCTTCGTTATAAGCTACATTCCCTCTGTGAGTCCCTCTTCGAAGCATACGTTTATAGTTTTATATTAACGTTGACTAGCAATACTCCATTGAGTACTTACAATTAGGTGCAGGAAAAAGAGGGAAAGGACGTATGCTATATGATACCGAGCAATGCGCAGCAACGAAAAGTTACTCGATATTTTTAATGTGTGCTTGTATGCGTCGAGTCCGTACAGTTGTGTAAAATTAGTAAACATTTTTGCAAAAAATCAGTTGTTACGGAAAATATAAAAAATTGTACAGTATGGCATCGTCAGGTTTTGGTTTTGGAGGCGGCACTGTTACGTGAGTTTCATTATTATATGTAGACGTCTCTTAACCTCTTTGAATCTGATTTACCTGGTTTTTGGATTTTAGATTTGCTATGCCAGCTACATCTGTCCAGTCTCAAGCTTCTAGCTCATTTCTTGGAGGTGGTACAACTACTACTACCCCAAGTCTTTTTGGTACACCAGCATCTTCAGTGGGTACAGTTACTGGACTTAATTTTGGTTCATCGACAACTTCTACTGGCTTAAATTTTGGAGCTCCAACTAGTACGCCTGCTACTGGAGGACTGAATTTTGGATCTGTTGCAACTACTACCCGTAATGTTATATCATATACATTTTCGACTTGTTAAAGTGGAAAGCAGGAAAATAAGACATTTTTTATTGCAGCGTCTCTGTTTGGGAGTAGTTCTGGTGGACTTTTTGGTGCAAAGCCAACAACTGCAATACCTGCTACCACAATCCCTCCTACTGCAAGCAAAGGTCTTGGTGGCTTAGATGTTTCTGCTACTAGTAAAGGACTTTCTCAGGGTAGTAATAGTCCCACTGCTGCTAAAGAAAACTTAATACCACATGAGCTAATGCTAACAATTGAAAGTTTCAAGTAAGTTATTCTTTATGAATTTAGTTAGAATCCATGAAACGTCACCACAACAGATACAGTTAATTATAGTTAAATAATTAAAAGGGAATTTGTGAAAACACAAAAGGCGATCGCGTCAGACATAGCTAGAGGCTCAGCAAAACCTCTGGATCGTTGTGCAGAGGACACAGCCTCCCTGATGGAGATCCTGACGACATTAGCTGGCTCAGTACAACGCGATCGTTCATTAGCTGATAAATTAAAACAAGATACGGCAAAGGCACTGCAGTATGAAAACAGTACACCCTTACAATTCTTTACGGAATTGGCTGATAGTTTCGAACATGATCTGATGTTATTTAGATCACAAATAGAATCGACGGAGAAACTTATTCAGACAATGGTAGCGCCAAGGACACTAACACCTCAAGGTTTGTGTTTATTACAAAAATAATCACAATAAATGACGAGTTAGAAATACCTTATTTTTTCGAATTTTCAGAACTCACTATGGCAATGAGCAAGTTGCACGAATCACTTATAGCTGTAGCTGGTAGACTACAGGAAGTACACTCAAAAGTAGAACAACAAAAGGAACAATACCTAAAATTCAGAAGATCTTTCTTGCACGATTCTACTAACGTGTTTGAAGATGCAAGGTCTAGTGAAAAGATTAATAGAAGCAATATTGGAAGAATTACTAGCGGTCCCACGCCTTTTGGTACAGGTAAAATGATTCCAAATTTTTATTTATACATATTTTCGCCTTACAATGATAATACTTATACTGTCTCCATCGTTTTAGGTAATAAAAGCTTCTTATCGTCCACAACTTTAAACACCGGTCGAGCACCAAGTTATGGGACGCCAAATCCTTTAGGTAAATAGTGGTAAGATTTCGTCCTATGAAAATCTGTATAATCACTCACATATGCATTCACAACCAACCTAAAAAATCCCTTAAAGATGTATTTTTATCTGTCGTTATATAACTGTCCCATATACGTGTCCTACATTTAGGTCTTGCGTGGATCTAGTGTGAGGTAGAAATTACTAACATATAACACTTTTATAAAGCATAAGAGTTCACGGACGTCAAATCCATGGTGGGAGATGCACAGAGTACTTAAAGAAGATAGTAAGATTAATTTATCCAAATTATCTTATTAACACGTCCGCTAGCTCTGGCTAATCCTTAACGTTATATTCTACATCCCTGCTAGCTAGTTAATATCAAAAATCTGTTAGATACCGATGACAAGTTATACCAACTATCGTACATCACATATAATAATGTCAGATGCTTATAGTTTCTATATCTTCCACCGACACCTTTAGAAAATTTATTGTACGCACTACCGTTTAGACTACGATTATTTGATTTTTCTGTTTTGCCTTTGCAGGGAAAATATAATGGCCGTATTTTAGTTCTTAAGGTATTGAAACTTTTAATATCGTTTATTTGTGTTGTCTGTTAAATCTGGGAAAGAAATTTTGGGGGCTTGCAAAGACCCATTGCCTTGACTAATATTCTTCAAACGTGATTTACGTACAATAATCGGTATCCAACTATATTCATTTTATCATGTACGAACTACCATTATGGGATCAAGTAACTGTTTACCTATGTTTTCGGTATGTTTCACAAACTCTTGTATCATTTTTAAAAATGTCACGATTAAGCTAACTTATCTCGTGCATTCAACTAACAAAAATTAACCGAATGTTTCCCCACCAGCATCCACGGATAGTGGCCCGGGATTCAATAACCAATTAAAATACAATCTATCATTCGCTAATATCACGTGCACAAAACATTAGCGTGCTAATAATTTGTGCTGTTTAATATATCGCTTTATTCCTCATGCGTGCTTTATATGCTATTTTTCTTACTTTTAACATAAAATATATTTTTGTTTTAATTATAAAATCAGTATAAAACGCAATAAAATAATTATACGTCACTTCTCGATACTTTGAACGTTACAAATCGTCCAACAATCTGTTGAGATTAAATTGTTTGCTAGTCAACAATGATTTATTTTGTTCGAATCACTTATCGCTCACGGCACGTTTGCGTGCTGTGTATCATTGTGGCTGTAGAATATTTTATTTTTACAAAAATAAATGACCGGATTCCTATACTTTTACATTTGCTTTTTTAGTCCTGGCCATTACCGCGTGACTATATAAAGCAAATAGTTATTTTATTGCATCGTGAGAATGTACATAAAATTGTTCCAGCCTGGGGAAGCGCCGCGCCAATACAATCAGCCACAAATATCTCCATTGGAACCGCTATGAAACCACCTACTGCCAGTTTGAATTTTAATCCACCAGCAAATCTAACGGCGCCTCTTGGAGCTACAGATACCAGTTCGAGTTTTCAGCTTCAAAAACCACCAGTTGGAAATAAACGAGGGAAACACTGAGTAAATTAATACACACACTTTGCGTGCAAGTTATTGAACAGTTTTTTAATTTTTTTCTACGCTTTTTTCTTGTATTCGATGCCAATTCGTGGCCTTATCTTCGTCATCCTTATCACCCTGGCAGATTTAATGCCTTCGTAATGGTTGCTATGCAAAAACATTTATTTTTTGTTACAATTAGGTTTTCATACTTTTCAATCGCTATGGAACATGTTTATGACATGCACCATTACATTCTTGAATTTATATTGAGAACTCATGTCTGTTGTGTTTTCTCTTTGTTCTAACTACACGATATTTTTATTCTCGTGTGTCATATTCTCCTATAACGGAATTAATCGTTATCGCGTTTAGAGCGTAAATAGAAAATAAGCTTATCTTGACTGTCATTCTTCTTATCGTGACAGATAGTTCGTAAGGAAGTATGTTTTATAGAATATTTTGTCATCGCGACAGGTATGTGTCTAAAGAAATTGTGAAATAAGTTATTCTCTCCGAATATACTTCTCCGTGTATTATTGTCTATTTTTAAAAAACTAATGATTATTGGGTAAAAAAACTTGAAACACATATTTGATTAGTAAATTAACTGTTTTATAATAAATTATTTCAAGGATCCAACGTTTGATACGAATACAACTTTTTTTGTATAAACTCTACTGTTTGTGGTATTAAAAAAAGTATAAATGAAGTGTAATACATAGTATGAGTTAAAATTTGCTCTAAATGGCACCGACTTGAACAATTGGTATTAATAATTTAAACGCATCTTGGATGTATGAACTAGCATTTGCGGCCTGAAACAAATACAATCAAAAAACAATGTAACACAAACACTTTAATTTATAGTTAAATCACCTGATAAAGAATACTCACCTCCAAGAAAATTGTTGTAATGTTTGCATGTATTGATTGGGGCTTTTCGGCTGTTTTTGCTAATTCGTTTAGATGCGTTGAGAATAAATTCGCAACGATTCCGATTTGACTGGAAAGAATTTGTGTCAACTGTACTAAAGCATCCGCTTCGTTCACGGTGCTTCTGTGTTCCTTAATTAAAAGTAACTCGGCTGTTTTATGGAACCTCTCCACTGAAAAGGCTGTGAATCGTGCTAGAGTCGACACAGCATGTTGAAAGATTTCACGATCCAAAGGAGGCGAATCAGTTGAAGAAGATAAAGTTAAATAAGACCTGGTTTCCTCCCATATCTGGAAATAAAATAGCAATTGTAGAATTTAATTTATTTTACTTCGAATGTATTGGATCGATTGAAATTATCTTACATCAAGGAGTTTATCACAGGATACATCAATACCCAGATCCTTACAAGCATCCTTAAGTCGCTGCTTCAAATCCTTTTCATGATCCTCATCTTCCTCATTCTCGTCGCCAAGATCACACAGTTCCTTCACTTCTTCTAATGTTTCCTGGAGAGAATTTAATTCATCTGCATCCAAATTCATCAAACGCTGCTGTATCTTTATGTTACTCTGTTTCGATAGCATTTCTAAAGCCTCCAGATGTACCAGACCTTGATAGTCATCGAACAGACTTTCAAAGTGTACCTTTCGAGCTATTTCCCTTTCCTCTAATGTCTTTTCCTCAACTTCTGCTTTCTCTTTAGCTTCTCTAAGCATCTGAGATAGTATAGGCTTATCGGTTTCGTTCATAAAAAAAGCTCTTTTTTTCTTCAATCCTGGATCTCCTTCCTGGAGAACTTCCATAGTCTTCTTGCCAATAGTTTCCAAGGTATCCAAACCACCATTAATTACTTTGGTACCAGTAGACTCTACCAGCTTAGTAATGGACGAGACACCAGATATAAGATTGCCAAAACCAAAGGTGCTCTGAGATTGGGTTTCTTCAACATCTTTGATTTCATTATCTGAAATAATGATTGCCACTTTTAATACACGTTTAGCCTGTAAAAAACCTTTCATTTCTCAAGTGCATTATATGTGTCTCAATTCTTTGTAACAATTTCTGCTGCATAGTCGAGATATGAATCACGCAAAGTTCGGAACGATCAACGCTCGTTGGCATTGCAATTAAGTGAGTCATGTAGCAATTTACCAATTAGTTTGTCCTACACACTATGGTAAATTACGATGTAAACGTAAACTCAAGGCTAGTTGCGGTCTGTTAAATACGTCCCTGTCGCCAAATGCCACTCAGGCCAATTTATTATCCGAAACAAAGTATGTTTATGGTCATATATGAAAGTGACTGTGACTAGACAGACATCAATTTTAAATTGGGATAATTTCTATTCATTGTAATCTCTACACAAACGTCACCTTAGCATAAATATTATTTAGTGCAGTGATAGTTTTTACTTATAAATTCATATAATAAGGAATAATACCAGTTGTTTCGGTCTCTACAAGATGCTCCTCTTTTGCCAATTCTGCTGGGTCTGGAACACCAATACTTTCTTCGAGCAAACTCAACCCATGACTGACATGACTACTTAATGTGGATACTCCAGCGCTAGCTGTATTTAATAATGAACTGACACCCCAGTTACCCCATCCACCCCATCCGGATGTATTTTCCTGACTTTGTCCTACTAAAGACAGTTTTTCCAAGACAGGTTGAATTTTTAGCTCCGTTAACTCATCAGGGATTTGTATGTTGTCGTCCATTCCTTCCCAGCCATCAGATGTAAATACTTCTTTAAATTTTTTATTTGATTTTAACTCTTCTGGGATTTCCATGCCATCGATGGTCTCGCAGCCTTCCCAGCATTCTTGTACATTTGCTGGTTTCGTAGGATGATCCCATGCACTGTCCCATTGCACCGGTTTTGCATCTTTTATAATATCATCTACTGCGGGTATATGCTCGATACCTTCCCAGCATTCTTCTATTAAAGGTACCTCCTTTCCTTCAGCGAGAGCTTTTTGTCTAATTTGATCTGGAGTAGTAGCTGCTATCAGAGCAGGCTTATCAACATTCTCTGTTGATATTTTAGAACCTAATTTCTTAATACCCATCTCTTTTGGCTCCTTAGGCTTCTTAAGCCTCTGAGTTCGTTCCCTCGTACTCGCACCAGATTCTACACTAGGCTTCTCTGAACTAGGCTCATCCTTTACCGCAGCCACTATTGGTTCTTCATCAGTCTTTGCTTTATCTTCTCCTTCATTCTGAAAACATGTCTGAACAACTTGTCCAGCAGAGTCCTGATCAACTGTAGCTTCAATTTTCGTATCAGTAGTTGATCTTTCCAAAGATTTATTCCTAGCTAACGTCGCAGGGGAATTTTCAGGTGCAACCGCATCTGTCCCAGATCGTGGCCCAAGTGCTTTATTGGTCTTAACCGGAGCTTGAACAACACCAGCGAATTCTGTATCATCATCAGACTCAGAGTCGACAACCGTCGGTATCCTGGCAGTCACTCTCCTAGAATACATTCCACGAACATCCAGCTCTTCATCAGCGCTTTCAAAGTCATCACTCTCCGAGGTCGCCATCGTTCTTCGTACTGTTCAACGACGCCGAACACTCTCGCACCACCAAGTCGCCTTGTTCTTTCGTGCGATCAAATACCGTTGTAGTTTTGACAAATTTATAAAAGTCGGATTCTTTCTTTTTTTTTTACATCACACATCTCATCCGTGCTCCACGCACATATGCCAAACGAAATAGTCACGTGGACAGGTCCGCCAGTGTAGATGCGACGTAAAAATCATACGCTGTCGTGGCAAGCTTTTAAAGCGCATGCGAGTATGGCAGAAGAGGGGGAATTTTCTTGTGCAGGGCCGTCATGTTTAAACCAAGGAATTTTTACATCCTGGACTACCAGTGCGGCTTCGTGGCGACGCCTGTGCTATGCTGATGGCAACCTGGCACGTGGCTAGTAAAAGGGACTCAGCATACGATCCAGAAGTAGTGGGGAATATATTCGCCCCGTTGTTGAAATTCAGTAGCGTAGAAATACGTAAAATCAAACCTCATTCTAACCTAAGCATTCTAATCATGACTCTAAGGCAAGCTGTCCAGAGTTCATTGGTTACATTTTCGCTAAAGTCGACTAAAAGTTGAAATACATTGAATGTATACCTATAGTTCACTAATTAGAGATATGCAGCACACGTATTTCATCTCTCAACTTGACTCCGGTGGAAACATAGCCATTGAAAAGCAAGACAACTTCCTCGTATGATCTGTGTTAGAAAGAAAGCAGAGACTTGCCAGACCATATTGAAAACAGCTAACCTACTGATAGTGACTAGACAGATGTTCTGTCTGAGTGATTCCTTGCAAAATAAATCAAGCATTGATTACGTCGGCCTTGAAAGATCTCTGTAAATGATAATCCTAAAAATACAAACAGCTTCGACGAAAGGCTTCGATTCTCAAAATACATACGTATTTATATGTTTCAGATCAAAAGATTCATAGTAACAAATCCTAATAAACATTTTAAACACAACTGATCACCTCGATTTATTCGTAATAATCATTTTGCCAGACTCAAGGTAAGCAGTAAAATAAAAGAAAGTAAAGAAATCATATTAGATGACTAGGAAGAGGGTGAATTCCAATATAACTTGAAGCGAACTCCGGAAAGCGTCGCTACTGAAATACAAAAGTTCCCCCACAATTCAACGCCAGGACCCGGTGAACAACTCGCGACGTCCGCTGCACCTGCGTTCTCCAATCGTACAGTGGCGCCGCGGCGAACCACTGCGGAAAATATGCAAACCCAAGAAAAGGGCATCGCGTTCGACTATTCCCGCCGCCATTCGTGCGCAGCGGTCAGAGACACGAGAGCGGTTCCCGGGTTAGAGAGGGGCACAGAGACAGAGGGGAAACCTTCTAGAGAGCGAAGGAGAGGATTGGTGCGCATGGTTACGGGGTAACGGGGGAGTACGGTCAGGTTCCTGGGGGGACGAGAGGTCGGCAGCGGCGATGGCGAGCATAACCGAAGGCGGGGAGACATCGCCAAGCGCACACGGCATGTCTCAAACTCTCAACATGCTCCTAGCTGGCAAGAGGTAGATCATCCACACGGTGTGCGCATCGGGTTCGCTTATAAATCCAGGCGCAGGATATTTTGTGCCGCCGGATAGGCATGTTACGGATAAAGGGACTGATCGTTCGAAGGTGGAGAATTTGAGGGAAACGATATAGGAAGGAGAAAAGTATATATATATACACATTGTTTTTAAAAAATCGTGCACCTTCGACGTCGTCCTCATCATCATCATCGTCGTCGTCGTCGATTTTGTGAATAGAAGCTGATACACTCGTGTTGGTGAATTAATACGAGAACACGAATTACATTCCTACCGATCTGTCGAGTTCAGTTCAGTTCAGTTGAGTCGAGTTGAGTGTAAACGGTAGGAGAGGAAGCAGATGCCCGAGTGTGCTCGAGACATCAAGACAGTGAAACGCGTGAAACCCGACGAGGACGCTGCTGACTGGCGTTGAACGTGAAACGAGTCGTCCTGTTTGACTGGAAATCCGTGCGTTTGAGTTTCATACGTGATTATCAGTTTAGCGCATAAAATTGAATTAAAAAATACGAGAAGTAAATAAATAAATTACATGTAGTACTGGCACAGTGTATCGGGTCGTTGATGAATAATGAAACGTGATCGTTCAGAAACTCTATCGAGTTTTGTAAACAGTGCGGTTGATGTTCCTGAGTGAAACGGTACCCGAGTTACTGTAATAAAGCCCAAGAAATTTCTCTCTGGTGGAATTCAAGACTGAAAAAGCCTTGAAGAATTTTATCAACTTTCAAAAGGGAAGTCATAGAGGACAGGTGCACGCGGTACTTAAGCATCGTTATAAACCCGGTGCTACCTGACGACCGACCTTGATAGAAAATACCAGACGTTTAATACGTCGAGGAGACCGAAGTGGTCCGTTGCCGGATTGTTTTTAAAACGATCGTCAGTCTTTGGATCCAGTCTACCAGCTTCTCCTTCTTGTCACCAGGAAGAGGATCGGAGTCGAAGCGTGGAGGAAGCAGCAGCAGCAACAGCAGCAGCAGGGTGGCGTGAAAAGCGTGATCGAGCCGAAGCCGAAGGGATATGGTGAAGTGCGGAGTGTTTTCGGGCAGGTGAGAGCAGTGGGTGCGCAAGCGAAGCGAGTAATAGTGTCCACGAGAAGTATGTCGATGTAAATATATATATATTATGTATATATAAACCAAAAATGGATATATATATATGAATACTTATATATATATAAATATATATATACGTATACATAGACATAAATCGAGATCGGTGGTAGCATCAACATACTGGTGGCTCGTCCTCGGGGTTAACATCGGTACCCGAGTATGTTAACGGTGGAATTCCGCTCGAGAGGAATCTGAAGGCGGGGACTCTGACGTCACTCCGCTCATGATAATGAGGTATTCATGATGGCGGAGTAGCAGGAGCGTAGTGTAGCCCCGGTGGTGTTTGTTTCTCTCTCTATTTCCCTTCTCTGCCTCTCTCTCTCTCTCTCTCTCTCTCTCTCTCTCTCTCTCTCTCTCTCTCTCTCTCTCTCTTCTTCTCTCTCACTCTTGGATTCTCACTCTGGCACCTAGTCCAAAGCATCTTCTTCGCCTGCCTCACCAACCACCCGCCTTTACAGATCATTTATTCATTGAACATGCAGATACTTAAGGTAGAAGAAATCAAAGGTCACGAAGATAATGTCCGTCAACCAAAGGTCATATGGGATTGGATTTTACCTCATTATCCCCTTCGTTATTTCTCCTTATTTTTCATTTTTCATCCATCCATCTCTCTTGCTCTGTCTTCTCTTCTTGCTCTCTGTTATCGCCCTATCCCCCGGGATCCCTCTTTTACTCCCTACCCTCGTACTCCTCTCAACTGTCTCCTCTCTCGTGCTTCCTTTGGCTCCTTTTCACTTACGTTTACGTATGCGTGATGTGTGTGCCTGCTGCGTGAGTCCCCTGCCTCCACCTTCTTGTTATGCCGCGACGGTGATAGTTTTTTGGATGGATTTAGAGCGCAGTGAAATATGCCAAGGAGACGGAATGGGGAAATACCGCTTCCGGAAGGGTGGGACGTCGCGCAGGACTTCGATGGCAAAGTCTACTTCATTGACCATAACACGAGGATAACAACCTGGATCGATCCTAGGGACAGGTACGTGTTTTAACAATAATAACCAAGTATATATTTTCACATGTAAAAGGATCAGCGATAATGTATAATGCTTGTCCCAATTAAACCTCAAAAAGGCGCCACCATTCATACGGCCCTGAATCGCATATATACGTTGGGTACACGAGGTTCTGCCAGTTTGATTCTTTTCGAGGATACCGTGAACACTGTGTGCGCAACTTCTTTCCTTGTGGTTTTACTATACACGTACTCATTCTCTTCTTCCTCGCAGGGCGTGCACATGAGTACGTCCTGCACGCACGTACGCATCTACACGGGACGCACACGCTCAACACTAAGACACGTACTCTCGTGAGCGCCGCGCGCACACACGTACACAAATACTCGCCGCGCCCGCATTCCAGTCGCCAGGGCCGTCGTAACGGGCTCACTGGGCCCCGCGAAAGAGATGAAAAATTTGGCGATCAGGGTCGGTTCGTTTCGCCGGTACTCGTGGGACTTCGTCCTTCTCTTTATCTTGCGCGTCCCTGTCTCTTGAGAGGCTGCATCGTGTCGGTTCTCGACTGCTGCTTTCCTTTTTTTCTGCCTCGAATTTAGCTACTCGGATTTAATGGGGGTATGACCCAATTATTTGGGACTTAATATTACGATATAGATACAACTGTTTTTCTCGTGTTTTATACACGTGCAATAGCCTGCCTCTGACGTGTAAACGCGCGGCACAACTACGTAAGCGCTTGCGACAGAAAAAGCATACTGCTAGAAACATACCTCGTTTGATTATTGAATGATTTTGATCGGACGATTTAATCGCGAGAGATTAGATATGGCGTAAGTAGATACGAGTCCTCTGTCTTGAATTTCTTAACTTTTAGAATCTTCAACCACGAATTTCTTACCCTCTACAAACGTAATGGCGAGTTAAAGGGATTCTATGGTAAACCAGGGTATCCTGATTAATTATATATAATTTAATATTTTAATCATCGTCGCCCTTACGATATATCTTATTAGACAGTCAGTTTTTTGGCAACGTCCGGTCGTAATAGTGTGTCACGAAGTGGCGCCATGAATTCGTAATTAACACCAATAGCACACACATCATATGATTAATTGGGAATCCCAGTTGTCTATCAGATACCTTCTACACGATTGGCCTGTCTATTTTCGAAAATACCAATCCGCCATCTTGACAGTTGACATTCCCAGTCTGAGTTACGATGAATTCGCGGGACTTGTTGCCGACGCTAGAGAAATTTCTCTCGGATCTTCTCTCTCGGAATTTCTCTCTCTCTCTCTCTCTCTCTCTCTCTCTCTCTCTCTTTCTCTCTTGAGGAACGCAACGAAAACATAAAGTTCCTTTGGTCGTTGGCATGCAAAGTAGCCATTACACAATGTCCATAGCAAACTAGTGATAAACCAGGGAAAAAAAATGTCGGTACGTTGAACCCAAATTCTTCCAGCAGCTACCACGTACGCGTATATACCTTCACTATATTCGGATACGTATATCTACTCTCTCTTTCTTTGTCTCTCTCTGTCTTGTACTGCCCCTCTCTCTCTCTCTCTCTCTCTCTCTCTCTCTCTCTCTCTCTCTCTCTCTCTCTCTAAGCAATGTACAGTAAGATCCTATTAACGTTATCGCGCGATCCTGTTTAACCCGTATAATCCTAATGCGCCGTACAGAAAACGGTCAGATCGTGTAATCCATTACCGAGTTACGAACTTTCGAACTCTCCCGATATCCGGCGTAGGGAGCGTCCTCGGATGGAACGCTAGAAAAAAAATTGTGTCGCGCAGCACGACCAGACGTATGCGTATTAAGAAGTTAAGAAGTCAGGACGAAATTGATTTTCGAAGATAAGCTTTACTCAGCTGCCGCTCACTTTCTCCGTTTCAACGAATGCGATTCTTTCCGTCGAAGAAAAACTTAACCAACACTCGGTCAAGTACATTAGGCCGTGCCGCTAAGAGAATACATTGATGACTTTCGGGGAGAGAGAGAAAAAAAATAAGAGGATAAAAACACAAGATGCTGAACGTACGTTAAATGCCTATCTATATATCTACTAGTTGCTGCTTCTGTGTCGCCAGGATATCCCTGAGCTCTCGTGGCTCCTTCGTTACGTCATTCCGCAGGTAGCCACGCTTGACATTTGCATTCGTGGAAACGTAACCTCACTTCCTGGAAGAGGGCGCACCGCATTTGGTTGCGTATAACCACGCAAAAATAGGTAGTAAAAGGTTCGTGTACCCGTTGTCTACCTTGTGTATGTATATATGCGTATGTATATATATATTCGGTTCTCTAGTTTTCTAGTATTCTTTTATCTCTCTCTCTCTCTCTCTCTCTCTCTGTCTTTCGATTATTCGTTTTCTCTCTTTCTCATTTCTCCCGGTAGACTACCGTTTTAACACCCCGAGGGCACCCCGTGGCGTAGGCCTTTTGTTGGCCAATTTGTAGGCTGTCGGCGATGCTCGTCTTGGGCGTGCGGCGACGACTCCGAGATGGTAATTTACGATCGGCTCGTTACCTGAGACTCGGTGCCTCGACCTTCGCGAATATCCCCTACCATGGTTTGTCAGCTACCACTGAAAGATCACGTAGTGTGATCGGCGATCCCCCGCGAAGATGGCGGTCATTCCGGTGCGATGGAACGAAAAAGGAACAAGTAGATGGGGCCTGTTCGATCGCGCTAATGGCCTCGATACTATTAGGAAGTGTTTTTTTTTTTTAATGTCTGACTCTCCGTCGATGTCTGGATTCCGCTTGTGGCGACTTCTAGATCCTTATTAAATTTTTGTATATTCCCGAGACGCAGCCTCGAGCGAAATTGCTTTTAAATTGCCCAGAACTTTTTAGAGACTCGTGCTCTCTTTGGTATCTGCATTGTAATCATCATTGACGACGGCATTGCTATTGGGCCTTTTACGAAATTTTTGGGAATTCCTTTGAGAAGGATTAATGATTTTATAAATTTGGAAACTCGTCTCTCGATATACGTACACTTGCACACGCTAAGGAAATGATACATGGAAACGGTGGATAGTTACGTTTCCTGTTGGTGGGGATACGAAATGTCCTTTTTTTTCGGGTCAGCGGCAGCCCTGGAATGCGGGATCCTGTATAGTGGTTCAAAATAATGGGGACTAATACGACGAAGAGGGGTGACGAGTTGGTATGGTGGCATAAGCCGTGAAAAAAAAAAAGGAAAAAGAAAGCATGGTAGAGGGGAGGCCAAGAAGTCACATTCCAGGTACACCCTTGACCCGTACATCGCGACTTCAAAGGTCCTGAGCAAGACGATTGCCCGGAGAAATTCTAATAATAGATCCCACCGCCAGATGGTGCCCGGACCAGCCGAATACGTTTTTCTTATGGTATGCTGAGGCCTCAGGTCTTACGGGGGCCCCCATGGACCACGAGCGTACGCACGCCTTTCTCTGTATATGTATGTATTCACGGGGCCAACCGGTATATAACGTATGTAGCCGGCCGGTGCCTAAAAATAGATCCTGCCGGCTTTTAGTGCATTCTTCATGGCTATAGCAGATCGAAGGAAGAAGACGATCACGATTTTTCGATGTGACGGTCCTCTTTTCCATTCTCGACACCTTCCTGCATCGTCTGAACTCTATGAAGACAGTCTAAATCTCGTCGAATGGTGCAGCAATATATCGCAGCTGCCATGACGAATTTTTCGACACTCGCATGACTCTTTATCGTTTGGCTAATCGTTGGAATTTATTCGTCAGCATCTATCGTCTAAAATCTACCTTATATATACAAAGGATAACCCAGATGACGCTGTACACCCTGTATATACATTTACGTTTCTCAGTCCGCTTGACGTTCCTTTATTTCGTTTTCTCTTCACGGTGCCAGAAGCGCCAGGGCCGTTTCCCAAAGAACCGCGCTTGCATAGAGACCCAAACCATACGGCATCTGCTCGCCATCTGTGTTTAGAAAAATCCCTCGCATTCCACAGGCTAAAAACGTGCATCGCGTGTGTTTATAGTTTACACATAGCATTCTTTGTTCCGCCATACCTCCGTCTCTTCTCCGTAATCGCACTTCTCTTGCCTTTTCCGTTTCGCCATGGACGTAAACGCGCATGCGCAGTACAAGCATTTTTCGTCGCTACAGTCTCAGCGTGTATTTGACAACGGCGGCGTCTCTCCGTGCACTCGTAAGCCTGCTATTGAGTAACGTCCAAACTTTAAACATTCGTAGCAAAAAGTATGGTTAGCCTGGAATTTCCTGTGACGTGCGTAAAACATAAGGAGCCAACAAAAAGTGGAGAAACAAATTTACCAACGAAACAGCAGTCAAGGGCGAGACGAACGTCAAATCTTTGGTGCCCTTCAATATTTCGCCATTTTAATTCTCACTCGCGGCCATTGGCACGTAACCATAAACACGTAGATATGTATGTAACGCTATGCCGGAGAGACCATGACACAAATTATCCCCGCGAAGAATGCTCCCAAAATTGGAATTTCGTAGCATTCCCGACACATGACTGTACACCATAAAAATGGCCGACCGTCTTTCACGCAGTACGAGTCAAACGACAAACTCATTTCTCTTCGGCATGTAGTAACTGCAAAGTTTCTACAAACGTGTCGATGCAATAATCACTAGTGGCAAGAAATTTTTTGTAAATTGTTCGAGACGCTGTAAATAAAATTGATTCAGGTAGCCGAGCCAGCTCTCCCACGCGTGTAAGCAGTGCCCACGCGAAGAACAGAACGGCCATTCAGTGAGGTTAGAATGACGCTAAGAGAATTACACCTGCTGGATGGTGACGGTGAATGTCTAGAGTTAAAATTGACTCAATGCATACACGCACGAACGTAGACGCGAATTCATTTTTCATAATGCCTATAGACGATTGTCTGTTTGTCTGGCTACGTGTGCGTCCGTGGGGCTATCCGACTGTTCGGCATACTTCAGACTGGCCAAACGCGAGTAATGAATGCCGCGTTACAAATTCATCGCGTAGGAGAAACTTTCTTGTCGAATAGCGAATTAATTCGTTCAATTAGTGGGACGCGTTAATACGTATACTCGCGTACGTGTGTAAGCGTTACTTCAACCTGTATTTACGATCGAAGTTCAGACTCTGTTGCATGCCGTGTTAAAATACCGTATATGGATATTATGTGCGTCGAGGATGGCACAATGGCGTCCCATGGAAACTTATATGTCTTCAGGATGACTTTTGTCGCTCGTAGCAGAGCACGTAGCCACGCGAAAGCACTGTCTTAATAAGAGTACTCTCGGTTAAGAATTTCCACCTTTAGGTAAACGGGATGAACGTTCTCTCGACTCTGCTTGTCTATATATATATATATATATATATATATATATATATATATATATATATATGTATATATACACGTATGTACAGTCTTTAACCAACATGCGACCAAATACTGGGTCAGTAGATACGGAGTGAACGTAGCGGTTCGTGTTCGCGTTGGTTTCAACGCTTTATAAAAATTGGTACGCGACCCTGGAAAATTTCTATGTAATTCATTTTTTAACGTTTCATTACAATTTTTACACTTGCCGTGGACGCAGTCTGTGGGCATAGTAAATCTGCTATACGATTTTTGTTTTCATTTTCATCGATTTTTTCAAAATTGTTGACGAGACCGTAACACATTTTTCATAAGATCTCTCAACAACTGTATTGGAATTTTCGATGATTCTGGACGATAACAGTCGCTATGCTCTATCGAACGTTTCGGTATCGCGGAGATTGCGTGTTTTTGTCCACTTGAAAAAGTGCGTAAATATACTCGGAGACACGCAGCATATATGCATTACGCACGGAAATGCATAGAATGTGAGTGAAAACTTGCGCATTCCATTAACGTGATACGGTATTGTCTTTCGTTCTGTGCGGTATTTACTATCGGACGAATTCGCCTGGAGCTATCATTCTGGAAAGTCCAGATAACGACGGCGCAGTAGATAAGAAGGTTATTTATAAATTTAGGAATACTAAAATGAAAAAAAAAAACGTACTTTGATCGTTTATTCAAAAACTGTTAAAAAATTCGTATCTTCGTATCTCGCTTTCGGGAGATATTTCGTGAATGAATCAATGTCTTATCATTACCCAAATATTGAATGATCTGTATCTCGCCGAGAAGTTATCCCTGTTATCAATAAGCACGAAGAAGCTGTCATTGTCACGCGATTGATTATACAAATATCATACACGCTCCGGCGTCTACGACGGTTGGATCGTATTATCACACCCGGTGGAATTCTTTGAAAAATTTTTATTTGAGGAATATTATTTTTTTTTACTTTATTCAGATTGACATTTTCTTTGATCACGTTTATTATGTTAAAACATATTGCATGTTTTAATAAGCATGCAAACATTTGTTCTCGTTGTTATAGTTGCTCGCACTGGCCCCTTCAAGGTTCGATAAGGCCCCCCCACGGTCTATTCCATATATAAAGGCTCACCCGGAGGAGGTTATCACTGTTTGTCTCATACAACCGGCATTCGAATCGCGTGTTAGCGACGCGTGACGTCACCGACGTCGGAATGTAGGGTCGCTTACGCGTTGCGAACAAGTCCCCCCCCCCTTTCCCACCGGCGTATAGTAAACACGCCACGCAACGAGGACACGTGGGAATGCGGGTACGCACGTAAAAATCGAAAGGTTACCACCACGTTTCTTATTTATACGTACCCAGCATATATGTACATATATGTATCACAGATCAATACCTGCACGGTAAACGTTTTGTCCTTGGTAAAGCGACTGTTTTAACAGCCAGCGACACGTAACTGAACTTATTAATATTAATACCTGAAATAAGGGCTCGACGATTTTGATAAAAAAAATTATTACCGAAAAAAAAAGTCCATATCCTTGAAGTCAACATGATTTGTTAAAGTCACTCGAAAGTGACTCCTATGCATATTTCAATGATTTCAAAAATTACGATTTAACGTCACATTTTTTTTTTAGGGTCTATTTATACCACGAGCGTCCGCCTAACGTGTAACGGACGACCTTGAAATTCGTAATTTTCATAAAATGACCAAAAAATTGTCAAAAGATGGTATCGACCGTTTATTGAATTTTTCATTGTTTATCAATCTACGCGAATGTCGTAACGTTTTTGCAGCGTGTGCGTAGACTTTGTAAATGTTTGAATTTTTTTTATCGAATCTCAATAAAAAATTCAGTCTTTCGGTGTTACGTCACGCTGAAACTTGATACTCGTTTTGAACGATAAATTCTATGGGGTTTTTGCAGGTAATAATATCGCCGGCGATATTAACGTGTTATTTTATTTCATTCCTCGTGACTCTTTTTTACACTGTTAATACCCATCGCTCCTCCGTTTCACAGGTATCCGCTGCTACTTGCACGACAAACTGCAAATGGCCAGCGGAGCTGACAATTCTCGTGAACGAAGCAGACGCACTGCGCCTCGCATTTAATTATTCTAATACCCGTGTTACATGAATCTTACACAACTCGGATCGTGGATTGACGTAAGCTTTCCAGGAGCTTAGCATAAAACAATTCAAGCTAAGAGGTCAGACACGCTCCTTGCGTAATTGGGCACGGCCCGCATCCGATTTTATGTTTATGTAACCCTTCATCCGTTGTCTCGTATCGGTCCTAAAGACGTCGTGCCTCCTTAACGATTGCCCGGATAAAAATGTGTCACGTAAAGCGACAACCGACAATGACCATAACCAACACCGAGAGCATTAAAATTTCTGTGAATAATATGGGACTCATTTTTGGATCCTTCTTCGTATCAGGGAACAAATAGACCGCCGATTGCTATTTCGACAGCTTCTTCGTATCTAATTGAGACACTGGCGCCGTTTCGCTTCGATATATCCTCTGTAGCTACTTCCTCTGAAAATTAGGCAAATCGGGTCAACCGAGCTGTCAACCAAGACGTCACGTTAGATAACACTGTATCTCGTGATTGCTTAAAAAATTATTGTTCATTGTCGAGCATGGAATTTCTTGCTCGATGTGCTCCTCACTTTCGTCTGAGTTACTTGCTGTCTTGAATTTTTTTTTCCAGAGAGAAAAAAGATGCTGCCCACTCGGTTAGATATTTTATACGTCGACCCAAGCCGTACCCAAGACCATTCAGGATCACGGTCCTGAGTCGTCTCGTCCCACGCGATTTGGGCGATTCTCAGCGAACGTTGAACGGTCAAAAATATCGACTGGTACCAATGAACGAAATTGTTAATATTTTATCACAACGAATTATACCTATAACCAGACACGTGCTTTTACACGTACCGTGTATGGAGCAAAGGATCTTTTGGTACGAAATATAAATAAAGAAGTATCGTCTAAATAAGGATGATCGTCTTCGTGTATTTTTAGACTGTCGTTCAAGTCGCCCATGGGTTCCAATACAATCTTCATTCAACATTCTCGATGTTAATTTTGCGGATCGTTTTGGTTGAGGAGGTTACGAAAAAGTAAGGTAGTGGTGAAAGAGTCGAGAGTTAAAAGTAACGAAGATACGTATAAACTATAGCTATACGGTATACGTACGTATATAACGTATACACGTAACCTGACTCACATAGTCCGTAATCGAATTAACGGCTACGTTCATTGGTCGTGTTATCTAACGTTCGCTTACGCGAGTCTTCGCTCACTACTTTGTTCAATAACGTTCTATTCCACGCAATCATCGCGGAATGTTGAATGAGACAGCGGGCAAAAAGGTGGGATTAAAATTTCCCCGAATGTCTCCCTTTTTAACCTCTCATCCACATACATCTCCCTCTCTCTCTCTATCTCCGTTCCGTAGCGTGTGTTAACCATGACAAAAGTCATTTTATTGGATGACGAAGTAGCTACGGAATTTCGTGGAGGAAATTACGTCGTTTCGACGCGCTCGGTTTACCTTTTGCGATTTTAACGAAGTGCCGAGGAATTTTTTAAATATATATTTTTCTTTTATCATTTCGAACGTAGAAAAATTCAAAATCCTGTGGGCGAATATCTAGGTTGCTGGCAGTGTCAGCTGTCGGCTATCGAAGGAGCGTTCTTTATTCGTGTTTTTGTCTTTTTCTCTGACATTGTAAAAGTTCCTGACCCTCGAGCGATTAAAGTCCGACTGGTCACTTGAGCAGGAGTCGTGTTGAATTTTCAGTAAGACACGGCGGATCCAATGGCCTTTAATCTACCCGCGGAATTTTCAGGCGGAACGTCGTATATCCGATAAATTGGCAGTAGCGAGGACGACGCGACGCACGTCGAATTCCCTCGAGTAGCGCCGATGCTGAGAGGAATTTTTACGTGGAATCCCACGAGGCGTGTAAAACTCTCGTACATACCATACGACATATGTATACTTTGTCTACATGCATATAATGCATGCGTCAAGAATCACAAGGTTTTAAAATGCATACTCATCTATACAGGCAGCACACTATAGAAAGGCGTAGAGTAGGTATAGGAACGTAGTATCCGTAGACGCCGGGTAGAAAATTCCTATAGTAAAGAGAACGAGAAGCGCGCACGACTTGCTCACGGTGGAGATAAGTCAAGTAAATAGAATAAAATTCTAAGCATACCGTCGTCGGCAAGTAGCGTAGACACGGTGAGAAAAAAATAATAAGCTAACCTATCGAGAAATGTTAATATTTGAAAATGCCACATGGGAATTACGAAATTCTCAGTCTGCTCTCTTTTCTCGGGTAGCGGCGTTGACGTACACGTCGCGCACTTTGTTTACCGTCGATTGTTGGGCTGCCTGAAAGTCGGGCACAGAAAGGGATTTGCGTGTTGCGCATACTGTTACTTTTTTTGAGTACTGCACGAAACCGCGGGATTACAGGAAAAAGGACGTTTTTATTTGTGCCATATAGGGCAACGTATTTCGACGTATGTTTGGTATATAAAATTACGTAATTAGAGGACGTGACTCGGGGAGCAAACTTTGAAACGCCGTTCGATGGAATTCAATGAAATTGACTTTCATTCCGAGGTTTCTGTCTCAGTCGGATAGAGAAGATCAATAGGGAATCATCGACGATCCGTAGACAGAACTGAATTCAGAACGAAATTCCCGTTAGGTTGGCAAAAACGTCTTACGTGGATGCTAGACTTGGTTTCTGTCCTACTGCTGTACTGCCAGTGCTACCGTACCTTTTTGGCATTGACGATTCTCGATTGCCCAGTCGAGTGGCAGAAGGGAGACTGACTGAGAAGGAATGGAAAAGAGTGTCACGGAGGTTAGGAAAGGCTAGGAGCTTCGCCGGAATGATATCGCAATATGTTTACTCGACTACCCCGCCGCTTGACTGGCTGACTTGACTGGCCCAGTGTGCGTTGGAATGTCAAGGCAAGAAACTGAGAAGCCCAGGCCACTCGCCAAATAATTAAAAGCCAAGAAGGAGCCTCCGTTGCGGCATCGTATAATATATCCTTTTCACGGGACGCCATCTTGCTACTTATTTCTTCCTCGTCTTATTTTATTCGTACGCGTACACGTAACTTTTTATCGAATTATTATTTCGTGCTTCTCCTCGTTCCTGGCCGTTTCGATATCTTTGTCCTTGGGACGTTAGGCTTGCGCGATATGGATATTAGTGAGGGCCCGTTTAAAGTCACTAGGATTTCAAATGTCCCTAGATCCGTCTTATGCCTTTCCCCCCTGTAAAATTTGTAGCAACCACGGTCCTGACATTCCAACGTAACGCTCTCCACCTCTTCTCACTTTCACCGCACGAATTCCGCCGACGTCGGTACTTGCGCTGCGTCCTGCGTACAATGCATATTTTTCGTCTTTTTCACGTGACCGTGCTATTAATACTTGTATTCGCAATTTTTATTACGTTACTCGTAATCAGGCATGCCTTATTATACGCCACTGACGCGGTTACTCGATTTTAATTGTTTACTGGATAAAACGGTCTTCTTCGTTATCTAGCCTTGACATTCCAGCACGCACGACTTATCCGCTGTCTCTTATTCGTATTGCCAACCTTGTAAAAGTTCACATTACGATTCTTCGAGGTAGCTGGTATACATATATATGTATATTCAACCGTTTGTGTCACCAGTCCTAAGCAGCACGCTTGCCATTAGGGTATTTAGGGAGAAAGGTGGATGAGCTTGTTATCAGAGATATTTTTTCTTGCTTTTTATTATTATTTTGAAAAACTTTAAATTGTTATTTTTTTTTACTACTAGTCTCATACCTCGTTAAATGTCTTTCATTATCGTAATAGGTAGAGAGTAACATTCCTCAGGGCCGTACGCAGCATTAGTTCCTTTGGCTGTACATATACGGTGGGGTCCTGTTCTACCTGAAGCGATACCATTAGAATTATAAAGAGCTTAGAAAATATCGTGACTGGCAGCATGAAAGTTCGAGGTTATACTAGACGGCGCTTATGGTAATCTCGTAATAGCGACTCGTAGAATATTGATTTTATTTTTGCAAAATTTTGTCTCTCAACGTTCCACGTTATGGGGCTATGTTTTACATGGAAACTTTTTTTCTGTGAAAAATCAGTCATTCGACAAAAACTTACTCGCACTGTACTATGAATATTATAAATATTTATTTCTCACTCTCTCTTTCTCTTTGAAATTACAGATTTACGAAACCTCAAACCTTCGCCGATTGTATCGGTAACGAACTTCCGCTCGGTTGGGAAGAGGCCTATGACAAGCACGTAGGAGCTTATTACATTAATCATGTTAACCGTGAGTATATTGTGCAATTGAATAATAGTCATCAAATCGTCACGAGCGATTGTAAGCATTGGTCGTCGTTATTGATTCTCAGAAACAACCCAATTGGAAGATCCCCGACAGGAATGGCGAGCCATACAGGAAGCCATGCTTCGGGAGTATCTACAGACCGCACAGGACGTACTGGAGGTGAGTTTCTCAATTAATATTTTGGTTAAGTAAAAGACGGGAAAAAGTGGCATCGAGCCTCCATAAAAATTAGCTCGCTGGTAAACAACCGCGATGCCATAATAATTTCTGTTTGTCCCTGCAACCCCAAGGACCGGGATATAAGTGAATTCCATTTTAATAAACGCTTCCTGGCCATTAGTCAGTGGGCGTAGCCAACCAAGGGAATGCCTGAGTGACTAGTCATCGAAGAAATCCCTAGCTGAAATTAAAGAGTCACGGACTCTTAAGCTTAACTGCGATGCCTTGGTACTCACGTGCGTCCACGTGTAAACGCATCCATACAATAGAATGAACGTATACAGTCCCCACCTAGAGAGTCTCGAGGGGCCCCCGCGGCAAGAAGAAGGGGCCCTCTTTCGAGCCCACTAACCAATGGAGGGGACAGGAAGCCGTCCCGTGGGAAATCATGTCACTTCCGGTCACTTCACACTTACGAACGCGCACAGCCAATATCCGAGCATCGTGAATACTTGGCGATCAACGGCCGATTAAATCCTTTCTATATGCCCGTCTTATCCCATAACTATACACATCGTAATACCTGTGTCCCATGCGCCATATAAAATTCCTCACTCGCTTTTCGCTCGGCTTTCTTTTCCCTCTGTTCGCTCATTCATTCGTTCCGTTCATTCACTGCCAGTCCCTTTTCTCGACTCTGCGTCGTTACGTTCTCGCACGCGTCGCGAAACGCCAATGCGCGTTCTGCCCGTAAAACAACAGCTGCGCCACGTTTCCACGAAGGTTTTTATCCTGCCGAGAGAAAAAGAGTGCCGAGTCAAAGAAAAGACGAAAAAATTCCGACTCACGCATACCTCTAATCAGACCAAACACATCGGACTCTCGCTTACGCGAAACGCCCGGATACTCCCCAAACGAACTTTCGCTCGGTCTGCGTCCTGGCTCCTTTGCATTATTTTTCACGTTCACGTATACCCCGAATCGTGCGTAGATACGAACGACGAGGGACTGCGTCCGAACGAGGGTATCTCGTTAGCGTGCGAAAATTTGGTGGGAAATGAAAAAGCGACAGTGGCGCTACGTCGTGTTACGAAAGTGAAACCGATAATAAGGAGTGTGCTGTAAAAAGGTGCCGAGTCAGTCCGGGTCGAATCCCTCGAGGCTAAAGACTATAACCGCCGTCGGCTAAGTATCGTATCTTCTACGTTCTTAAGGGTACGGTCGGGTCGAGAGAAGAAAAGGAAAATAAAAAGGAGAAGCACGATAACAAAATGGAAACAGAAAGTAAAACAAACGGACGACGATACCTTTCCATAAGGATCGTCGATCCTCGTCGAGGGAGTCGCCAATTCTCAATAGGAAACTTTTCCACCGAGTTATTCTTAAATACATTCACGTACACGTAGACTCTATCTCCCGTACCTGACCAGCAGTCCGGTTCCCCGTCCCTCACGGCACCGGCCGAACAGCTCGGGGTTTCACGCGTGTATAAATACGCGTACTCGTAGAACGTGGTACGAGCATTCGAACGCGGCGAGGGGATTTGCATTCCAATGCAAATGGCTCTCCTCTCCGCTGGCTCGATCCAGCCAGTGCATAGTTGGCTATGCCAATATTTTCTAGGATACGCAGAGACGGGATTTCCTTGCGTATGAAGTACGGATCAGATATTGTCTATGCTCGTGTTTTCTTTTGGAGGAACAATTACTTTTTTTTTCTTTCAACATCGTTCGACCGAAGAAAATATACATTTCATATAGGTATAATCGATACCGGAAATCGATTAATCATCGCGACCAGAGCCGACACTCGTCTCGCTCGATTCCATGGAATATATCAATAATTTAGCGACTGCATGTACGTTAGTCGGTGTAACTTAATTAATGGCATTAATTAGATATGATTGGTCGAACGGAGCGCCACGAATTTGTCTCTTTTGATTATTTACATGCTCGGCGGTTTACGGATGCTTTACGGTAGGTACCGTGTTCAGTGGCGGTTGCTGTCTCGTGACGTATTATTTAAACTGTGTATAGGATTTCTTTGTGAAGTCTGTTCGCGCAAATAATAGTCAAAGTAAAGGACAGACGGTCTCCGTCGACCGTCTCGTGTCACTTATCCGCTTTCCTAGAAAATGTCCGCGAGTACCGAGCACGCGGTGCTGCGTCGGATATATAGAATAGGAAAATCCCAGGTCTCAAGCGTTTAGTTACCAGACGGTACTACGTGACATGTATACCCGTGTACTGTGTAGCAGATAGATGCGCGCAGCACGCGAAGGATCCGCGGCCAAGAATTCTTCGAATTTTCAACGCGAGAAGAATTTTTGGCTCGGATCGCTGAATATTTGGGATACCAGGCGTCGCTTCTGGACTTCGACCGATCCACCGTACTTCGGGGTTACCAGCGTCGGGCAAACGTCGCTACCCACTCGTCCCCAGTGAAAACTCCCAATAACGACTTCTTCAAACCGAACATCCGAGGGACTCGGCTTCCTCTTATATTAAATGCTCTCCGCCATTGCTAAATCGAACGAGATCCCAAGATCGATCGGGAACGTCGTGATCTCTGGATCGCTATCTCTCGCGTGCCTAATCAGATCTCCAGGTATATACATATACAGTATACACGTCAGCAGCCTCCAGTTACATTGTTCGTATGTATCGACTCGTTACCGAAGTGTGTTGTACCCAGTTAATGACAGGCGAAAAGTCGGCCTATTCCTTGCAGGCTTCCGTTAATTGGATTCAGTATAATTAAGAAAAGTTCTCAGATCGCTAGTGTGCAATCTGATAGACTCCGGAGCAGTCGAGGGCACACGGTGTGTGGGTAGGTTGGTACTATGTAGAAATAAAAGAAAATTTCCAATGCCACAACGCAACGATTCGAGCCTCAAGATTTTCTTGTGCCGTGATCCAGTGATCCATGTTCTCATTTAAAGCCCC
>NW_014333027.1:2400713-2441058 GCF_000341935.2 Cephus cinctus
CCCCTTCCTCCCCGCCCCACCGCGGTATAACTGACCCGTCGCAATGTTAATTTCCGCGAAACGGGAAAACCCAGAAGAGAAGGAGCCGCAAATAGTAAAGGCTCCCGGCAGAGGCGGCCGTTAAAGTTAAAATGGCCGGACAGGTGTAAAGACAGGGCAGGTTTCCCTCTCTCTCTTGCGCGCGCGCGCACTTATATATTCCCTATGCCGTGTGCACGCAACGCGCGACTCTGCGAGGAAGTGAACTGTGGTATAGCATGGAAAGTACATTAGACGCCGAAATACATCTCTGACATTAGCCACGCTCGAAATAGCGTATAGCAACCAGGATCTAAAGACGGAGAGCATCGTGAAGTGGAAGCAGAAAGCCGTGGGCGATTCTCGAAGACTCGCGGCCAACTTCACCGGCTAGACATTGTAGTGCAGCGACTGTCGTAAGGATTCCATTATCATCGATGCAATTAATCTGCAGTATCCAGCGACGTAGAAACGCTTGGCGCAAACGGTACAGCAAGTAATGCGCCAAGCACTCCGTGGGACTGCCCAGTGATTCCGAGAGTCCCGGGGAGGGAACTCCAATGAGAGGAATAAGACTAGTAAGAGAGAAGCTATAGGGAGGCGCAGCTCGAGCGTGTCTCCTGCGGAGGGATCGTAGGATGGTGTAGTATGGTAGGACGCCAAGATGGTAGGATGGTTGGTTATCTCGTCGCATTCTCCAGGCTTAACCATCGAGGCGAGTCAGTGTTTGTAAAACGTACAGGTCAGGACCGTGGAGCCTTAAACGATGAAGTAATTTCATTACTGTTAACTTGGCGTAACATGTATTATATATATATAAAAATAGAAGTATTCATCATGCCCATTTTGTACCGCAATAACCAATAACGCAAGATAGACTACATTAGCTGTATCAATGTTTGGCACTGTCGCACTAGTGCTACGTATAAGTAAATAAGGTTACCTTAGGATATCCTGATAGGGGATAGTATGCAGTAAGCAAAAGGGGGCGGTGACTTGGCAGTCGAGCAGAGTCGTGTAGAGGCCTCTGCCATCCCAAGAGATTGGAATGTCTCCCGTCCAGCAGCAGAATCTTCTTCGCGGGCCTCATCTATCGAGGATCCCCTCAGCGAGGTTATATAGGAGGGACCCATCGTCTTCTCTTAATGCATCACGAAGAAAAGATGCGGGCCCGCACACTCTCCTCTCCTTTTTCATTCTCCTCCTCCTCCTCCTCCTTTTACCTTGTATCCTTTCATCCATCTTCGTTCCGCCATGTTATCCAGTCCGGTATCCATCCTCGTCCCACCCTACCTGCTGCCCAAACCCTTTTGGCGTAGTGGCTACCGGAGTTACGCTCGTAGGGCGCCTCGGGCGGTTAACCGAGGAGTCACGAGGACGACCGAACATGCCCGAAGGACTCGGCCACGGGCGTCTTCCTCCTCGGATCCAACGACTTATCCCTCCATCCGATTTCATTCCACGCTTCTCGACGGCTTGAATCTGGAATCCCGAATACATTAATTTCAGAGTCCTTAACCGCTCTGGAACTCCATTTAGCTTCACGACGTCCATTCGACTCGGTGTATCCACTTATAAGTCCCTTAACGTCTTACGCCTCCGAATACACACGCACGTTACGCCGTATGTCCCATCACGCTGATTTATTCCATAACCGAAATGTCTTTCTCGCTCGTATCGCGGAAGACGCGCTTCCGTCCTTCGCTCGGCTCAATCCAAACGCGTTTGCCTTTATCGTCGGACCGTGAAACCCATAAGGTACCACAGTCGAAAAGCCCTTTACGAAAGGGAACCAGCGCTCGCAGTCCACGCCGTGCTATAAGGATCTTTTCACATTCCACATTCCATCCGTGGCAAACAATGTTAACGACCACGTACACTGGAATCGGAATTCCTGCTCTACGGGGGATAACACGTAAATAGGCCGGCGTCGCTACGGGGCCCAGCAGATATTCACATTCCCTCCTCGCTGTACCCACCCATCCACCTCTCCGTTCTCTGCACTATTTTTAGACGGACTATCAGGGATGCCATGAGTTTCTGCGGTTCCAGGCATCGCGACGCTATAGGCGTCCTTCTCCCGCTTTTCCAACTTAACCCTACCTCCCCTACTCTGTCCTTCTCTTTCTCCCGTAATGACTTTGACCTTTGCCAACGGGGGTACACCCCTCGTACGCCCACCCCTCCTCCTTCTGCTCCTCCTCCTCCTCCTCCTCCTACCATTCTTCCATCGTAGTCGTAAACGTATCTCTTCTCCTCCTCCTTCTCTCATCTTCTCTTGCCGTTCGTGTTACCGCGTAGCCTAAGCTACGCTCGTAATCGCGTATTCCCACTGTCTGGTATATGACGGCGATACCAGGTAAACTCGTAAACTCGTTGAAAACTTATTTTTCAGATATTAAGGCGGTATCTTTTCTTTTTTTCATAATTAATTCACTCGACTCACTCGTACTCCTCTTTAATATCTCTTGGAAATTCTCGTTCGCGCTCTCTCTCTCTCTCTCTCTCTCTCTCTCTCTCTCTCTCTCTCTCTCTCTCTCTCTCTCTCTCGCGGAGCTACGCACGTCAGGTAGATGCGTAGCAAGAGAGTTCGACGTCCGCTCAGGAAAATCATACCATCCGACGTGGAAGCTACTATGGCCTGTACAGGACCCGTTTGCCTTCCTATGAAACTATGGATGCATCTCACCACTTTGAAACCGTTCTGCCTGTTCTGCACTTCTCTTCTGCCTGTAGCTTCGTCTCATTCTTACGTATGTATATACTCCTCCTACTCCTCGCCTTCTTCTTATTCCTTTTCTCTAACCTCTCTCGTTCCTGTTTCTCTATCAACCTCCTCCACTTTTCTTCTCTTTCTCCTGTTACTTCCATTATTTCTTGCCATGCCACTTCTTTAGGAATGACTATAAAACGCGTTCCACTTCACTGGACCCTTCCTCTATCAGGATCGATCGTCATTCGGCAAATCTATTCTCGACTAATTGGCACGCTCGTCGTTCCCTCGAATGATATGCCGCATGAAAAAACAAATGTACGTTAGACGTTACTCCGAGACCGATTCGTTCGATAACTTCGAGATACGTATATAAGAACAAAAAGTGATCGAGATATTTTGTGCAATTAACAAAAAAAAAGAAAAAAAAAAAGGAAATCTCACCAATCATTCTCATCTGGTTAATGAAAATTTCACTGTCATAGTATCGGCCGACTACTCTGTTGTGTAGTGACCGTATAAAAAAATTGTATATTAGAGGCCTACGTGCGTCTCCAGTTGGGAGAATCCGATTGAATCATCGAAAGGTCGTACCTTATCGTCGATATCTCTGGAATGTCGTTTCTTATCGGGAACCGTATCGCGGCGCGACGACGGTGCCTGTAAATTAATGTCGATTCGACAGATGAGAGTCGGTCGGATCCGTGGCGCATTGTTTACCCGTATTTGCGTAATGACCGTTGCCTACGGCTTCAATCGGGTAAACGTACGAGCTCCGTGCGCAATCGTGTACACACACTCGAGATTAGAAATTAGACGCCCGTTATATTATTCCAGGGAATTATTATTGCTCGTATTGTTTTGCGAATCGCGTCGTCCGCTAAGCGTTGTCGGGTTTCCTCGTATTAGGTTCGTCGAGAATCGATACGCGCTATTTTCATCGGTATCGTCTAACGCGACAGTCATACGCCATCTTTGCGTCACCCGGGCGAACTGAGCAGAGTCGTGCTCTGGTATCATCGTCCGTGTTGGCTTTGATACGTTTAAAAATAATAATAATATTAATAAACGTCATTTATATAGGTATATCAAAATATCATGTAAAACGCAAAGGAATTGGGTTTTTTTTTTTCCTAAACAATTTTACTCGACGGATAGACAGACGGTGTGGTCAGGTAAAAACAATGTAACGAATCGCCTTGATACGGTTTATCGAGCAAATCACTTCTGATGTACGTTATCGCTCTGAGGAATTTTTCGCACCGTCCGTTAGGTTAGGTTGGGTTGTGAGGCACATCGAGGAAATGCTCCGATAAGGGAGTGAACGAGATTGATAATGAACCGGCGGGAATGGGGCTGCGTGGATCATGAATGGGAAGCAGAAAATCATGCTGGACGTCGTACGTGATAAGATGGCCTTTCGGTTATTGATTACATTGGCATAAACGAGCTCCGTAACGCGTCGGAATATACGATAACGCGTTGTCGCTTGGTATCGGAGAAGATGAAAAATGGCTACATTGATTTGCGGAATAACAGAACAGTCTCAGAAATGTATAGCTGCATTATGCGCAGCGTGATGTGACAACGATAGTTAACGATTGCCGATTAAATATTCTCAAAAATATTGTCTTCCTCGACTGTACATTCTTTTTCGCTTAGCTCGATACAGTTTGTAACGGCAAAAGAAAAAAGTAACTAGCCAGCCACCACGGTATACCCAGACTACTAGTATTATTCCCTAGGGCCGTATGGTAATATATAATTTAACGATTCTCCCGGGATCCCTGGCGACTACCACTAGACTAGTGGGGGCCTTATGCCTCGCTTTATGGGCCAACGAGTTATCGGTAGGTACGCCGCGATAATAGCATCGCATTCCATTCGTATCAGCATCGCTCGCCCGTGCACCGCGGTCCTCCTTTTCCTTCTTTATATTCAACTCCCTCCAGTGTAGCCAACGTCGGCATCGCCATCATATTCACGTTCGTATCTCCTTTGGTTGATACAGCACAGTGTGTAGTCAGCCACCACTGTGAAAAAGCAATGTGTGTGTGTATATATATATATATATATATATATATATATATATATATATTTTTTTTAAAATAACAACCACTTGCTCAGACTGTACCAACTGGATGCGTAGATACGTACATTCGTATTCGAAATAACTATGTGGAGAATAGAATGCTGGAGATATACCTTCTCTCAAGTTAATCCCACGTAGATGATCCCTATGGTGCGATTGTATGGGAAACTGAAAAATTAACTAGGCACTCCACTTATTAGGCCCCGTGGAATAGGGGTATTATCTTCAATCGGTCTTAACTCAGAGCGCCCTGTGCGAGATTGTCGTAGGACGTAACCTGGTTGGCCGACGACGATTTGAATCGCGAGAAAATGAATGCCAGCACGTAACACGAAGGAAGCTGGCAATGAGCGGGGCCCTAATGAAATCACAGTATAATTTATGGCGATGCCTGTATTACGGTGTAGGGATCCTATGGCTCAGGGATGCTTATGGTATCTGTACGAATACGTGTAGCACGTAAAGCTGTGGGAAAGTAAAGTTAAAATATCGGAATATCGTATTTTCGTTAACCGTTTGACGTTAATTGAGCAGCCTGTGAATTCTTATTCATCGGTATTCCTTTTCTTTTTTTTTTCTGTTAAACTTCTTTCCGGACGATAACGCGCGAACGCCCACGTCTCGATAACACGGGAGCTACACCGCCACCCCGATAACGGCACATTGGGTATTATGTAAATGGTTATAAGAGTGTGCCTGACTGCGTACACTTCGTTAGCATTACCTACGTTCGCGTCGAGTATTTACGCTCTTGGACAGCCTCTGATAATCAGTGAGGTTGTTGACATGGAAAGTATTGAAATATTGCTGGGTTGGCATCGCTGAAAGGATCGCTGATGATCCCGACTGAATTACAGTGGATGCATGGTATAAATATATTTGACGTAATTTAAAATCAATTTTGTGAAACCTTCTGCGTCACGGGATTCTATGCAATTCTGTAGTGGCTGTTGATTATTTCAGCGATTAACAATGTTTTGATGCTTCGATTTCTATTATTTAGACGAATAACGTATTTCGCCAATGAAGCTAATAACAGCACGCAAGAGTATTGAATTTAGAAGGGGTGCGTCATTCCGTTCTCAGAAGCCTGATTCATATTTAAAATTTTAATTCTAAATTAAACGTTTCTATCTGGGACACGTATCGTCGTGGAAAGTTACGTTTTATTGTGGGTACGAAGAGTTGGCGAAAACAGGTATCCCGGAATTCAAGGAATTCACGTTCGTTTCCGGTATCGAGATCGTGCCGTATGACGGCTGTTTCAATTCTGCATTTGTTCCCGTTTTCTGTGCCTGCTTGCTCTCACCTAAAATCGTATTTCCTCTGATTACGGAAGGCGCTCGCGTTGCGCCAGTCGAGCGGATAATTGACTGACTGCTCAGGTCGAACTCCGTTCGCTAAAACGCATTGCATCGCCTGCTGGAGAGAGAGACCTAAATTCCACCCTCAACTTCGACGTTCTATTGCTATACTGTTACTGTACTATTATGCTACACTACTCGCTGTACGGTATACGTGGAGCACTAGAAAACAGCATAGTTCAAACGTGAGCTCTGAGTTGGCTCAGATGGAATACACACAGCGTACGGGCTTCTGGCGCGTACTTTCTCGTTTCACAGAAAGAAAGGAATAGGGTAGGCGAGAAGGAGACTTACGCCATTCTAGCTAACGTGCTGAAACACTGGTAGCTAATTCACTCGCTCACTCGCTCATTGGCTCGTTCGCTTACCCGGTCGACATTCCTAGCTTCATTTCGAAATGAAATGCATCGAAATATTTTTGCCTTGGCGTTTATGATAATTGCAGGCGGTGTGGCGCCAGAAGCTTGGCTGCCGCACGTAACCTCTCTTTTTTCCGTTACCCCTTGTCTCGTTCTGTGCTCTCACCAAGATGCGTAAGGTATCTCGCATTGCATCTGAGAAGTCAGTGGAATGATAGGGAGAAAAAAGACACAGCAGGCGAGGAAAAGAGGGAGAGAAAAAGAGATGAAGAAAGAGAGAGGAGGTTAACTCACTTGAGCATCGAACGCGAGGAGAGATCATTTGAGGAACCTGTTGCTCGTGAGACTCGTACGACTCACATGGCTCATACAGCTCGTAAGGCTCGTACCAATTCGGCGATCAGGAGTGTCTCGACATAAGAGAGCCGCCCGCTTCCGCTGTATCCTGATTTCGTGTTTCCGAGGACCGAGATTCCAGATTTACCGTTATTAATCGTAGGTATAGGCCGGGAGCCGCGTTCGCTCTTGCATCGTGACTTTGTTTTCTCTCGTGAGAGACGAAGAATTAAAAAAAGAAGGAATTAAAAACAACATGTGAAAACCAGTATTCTCATGCTATTAACGTTCTACCTTAATTAAAAAAAACCCTCGGGACTGTGCGTAATGCGCGTGCACGCATGCATCCATCCGTATACCAGAAATCTCGCCGCGACGAGGCGCCATGGATTTTTATTAGTTTCTTCCAGCCACCGACTGGCGGCACTGCGCTCCGTGGCGACTTCTGGCGGAAAGCTTGCCAACTAAACTCCAGTAGAGGGAGTACGGGCCTGCTGAGTTTAATGTAAATGGCAACTGTCGTACGGTTTAACGGTCCCATGAATTTTCTAAACTCACCCGCGACTTCGGAATAAGTACCACTTGTACGGTGGCACCTTCACAATTGCTGTTAAGTTAATCTTTCACGGTGTATCTTTTACTTGGAGGATATGTACGCACGCGTGCACTCACGATATCGTCTCTGGACCATTATCGTAATCCTATACTACACTAAGTATCCTTTCCTGCGAACTGTGTAATCTGTAGCTACGATATACGGTCTCGCTTCCTGGAGATGACATGGAATGAGCCGAACAAGTAATTCCTGAAGACCATTCTTCGTTGATTCTACGTCTGTCTCTGTAGAGAAATATGACGTAGCACGAATGCCCGGGGATACATGAAATACAGTGGTAGGATCGTAAAGCATGAAGAAACGGCGCCAAACTATCATTCTGGTCCACAAGATGATCTTCGTGGAGTGGAGAACTTCGCGTGGCTATTTCTGAGAAAGGTTCGTAGCACGGTTACGCGTGCTTTCCCGGAATGGGACGTTTGTTCTCTTGTAAGTTGACGTAGCAGGGTGTATACGCACGGTGGTATGATATATTGTATACGAAAGGTTAGGATTAGCTTGGCTTCCTGGAAGTAGAGCGTTAGAAAAATTCTCTGGGTCTTCGTTAGACATTCTGTAACGGGCTGCCATGGCGATATCAATATGTCATTGTTGAGACTATCGAGACTCTGCTGCACTCATCGTCCTGTAGAGCATTGTGTACTGGGGGTCGCGTGTGCCCCCTATCTCGGCCTCTGCCTCGGCTCCGTAGAGTCCGTACTCGCGGGGGCCACGTGCGCCTCGAGAAATTCTTCTTTTATATCCTTTGCTCTTTGTTCGGCAGCCCGGCAGCAGCTGTCCGGCCAAAGAAATTCCTTTCTTGAGCGTCAGCCTTCTCCTTCTCCTTCTATACTTTAACGTCTTCTCCTTCTCCATATTCCTTTGCTCCTCTTTCTTACTCTTAGAATCCGTATGTCTCTCCTCTTCTACCATCTCTTACACTTGGGCTGGCTCTCAAGTGGAAATCTCGAATCACGTAACCGGTGAGTCCCCACGAAAATACGAGGTTCCAGTGTACCCCCATAGTCAAAGATCGGATTCGTTTGGCAGGACCTAAGGTCGTTGTACGCGGGTCTTGAGATTTTTCTTCATTATTTTTTTATTTGCCGGGCATACAGCTAGAGATGCATAGAGGATAGCTTTGGGATTATTATTATTTGTTGTATTAGGGCAATATTTTTTTTTTGTTGTCAGGGAGTTTTAGGTGTGTGGTTTGTCCGTGGTTAGAAATGAAATTTTTTGGAATATTCCACAAGAGCGTCCTTTTCGGGAAGAGAGGCTCGTAAAAAAACGTCGACCCAATCATTATTTAGCAATCCATGAAATTGGTGCAATAGTCTCCAGTGGATTGGGCTATTTGGGTTGTGGGGAGATCCAGAGAGTGTTTGTAGTTGGAGGGCCGTCGGGCCCATTTCCTACGGAATTCGGTAGCCACAGGGCGATCACGTGAGCGCCCGGTAGCGCTCTAACCCTAAACCTAATCATTTTAATCTCCTCGCTGACTCGCTCGCTCGCTTTTTTGTAGTGAGGCCCCAGTTTCGGACCTTCATCAAGTTCGGGTCTGTCGAGCGTCATTCCCCCCTCCTACGAATTCCCCGAAAGGTTTTGATTGAAGGAAATCGTATGAAATTGCTGCCACCTTTTTACACCGCATTAAAACGCGAGACGGCATTTCGCGAGGTTATCCGTGCAAGAAGAGGGGCCCTATGCGATGGGACCCCGCAGAATTTCCTGGGCCAGAGCGAAAGGAAAGAGAAGCCAGGCAACGTGGAAGGCATTAATTTGCCAGAAACTAAGCTTGAGGCCTCAGCCACTTCCGACGGTTCGTTCCGTAGTTTTCTGGGCCAGCCTCGAGGGGCCTCACCATCTGCCTGGACGGTTTGCGACGAAACACGAATCCCCAATTATAAACACTAGCGTTGCTCTTGCTAGCGTACCCATAGTGGACCTCTGCCGTGTGTGTGCTCCCACCCTGGTGCGCACTATAAAAGGGGCCTCACTCACCGGGGCCCCGGGCCCCGAGCCGCGCTCAGATAAATATGCGGGAGGGGCCGGAATTCCTCACTCGGCTGCATTCCAAGACCTCCTCGTCCACCTCTATCCCTCTTACTCGGGGCCCCTTTACTACTCCCTACACATATACCCAGGCTCTACTCTCCGGGGCTCCTCGATATCCTCCTGCCTTCCTCCTTACTCTTTTACTACCATCATTTTCTCTACTCTCTTCGTGTCTCTCCCGCGAGAGGGAGCCTACTTCTACAGCCCTCTACAGCTCAGTACCTTTTGTATTCCCTTCGAGGCGCACGCTCCAGTGCAATCCACCATTGCCTCTGTCTCCTCCCTCTTCACGTTTCTCTACATCATCAACATCATTCTCTGTTCTTTCTATCATTTCTATCTGCCCCAGAATTCTATACTCTCTTTATCGTTCACTCTCCAAAGAAAGATCGCTGTAAGCACGCACGAGTGGCGTGTGCGATTTTATCCATCTCACTGGGCCCATATGCGACAGGTCCGATTCTCTTCCGACTCTCTGCCGCGAATATATCCAGATGGAGCCACTGATATGACGTTACAAGAAGTACAAATTATTTCAGAAACCTTTTCATTGTCATGATCCCAATTGACCAACGTCATTTTCCAATTGTCGCTAGCCAAATATTCTTGTTAAGCGCAGGCATCAATGCTTTAACGGGTCCTATAAATTTGTAGAGTTATATATCGTATTTTTTTCAAATAAAATATGTGCATATGCATCGTAACCCTCAAAATTCTTTCTTTACGCTTCATACCATTGTGGCGCATTGTATAATCCGCAGTGTTATATAGGCAGTCACTTACGGAATTCGGCAATCAGTTAGGCATTCAGCGCTAGCATACCAAACTGACCGTTATAAATTGCCGGCGTAACACGAGAATATCTGACCGTTCCTTTTTTTTACCTTTTTCTCATCTTTTTAAAACCTGGCATCCACCTAGACGGATAGATCGGAATGTGTTTGTCGCGGCGCTGAAATTCTACGCGGTGGCTTTTATTATTTGGACATTGGGCTGGACAGAGGGAGGAATTCCTTCATGAGAATCCGAGCCTCCGGATATTGCAGACGAAAAAACGTCCGGAAATGGTCGCCGGAATATTTTTCGCGAGAGGGACGAAGTGCTGGGTTTGATGGAAGGGACGAAGAAGTAATAGATAAGGAGGAAGACGAGGATGAAAGGAGAGAAAAAAAGAGATAGATAAATGCCGTGAGAGCGAGAGAGAAAGATATGGGAGACAGGATCTTTTTCCGCGAGGCGAGCGAACCGGCTCAACCACGATAGCATCTGTGAGTCCCACAATAATAGTGGACCGAGAAATATGCGCGCGAGAGGCCCCTGAGTTTCACGTGTAGCGAGGGAGACCTGGGGGCCCTCTCTTAGATGATCGGAGACATGCTGATGGGCCCATGGGCCCAGAAATTCCAACAAGGACGGGGCATAATGCGCGACTCAAGGTCGGTTCTACTACCATCCGAGATGGGACCACTGCAGGGTCGTATCGTGACCTCCAACAGGCCCTGTTCATTCCCTCCACTCGACCGGTACCCCAGTAGCGTATCGGGCAATTCGAAGCACCCAGCGTCACCGTCCAACTTTATAAATGCCTGGCGCTCTTTAAACAACAATTTTTTCTATTGAAAGAATTTTGATAAATCGTTGTATCTTTGATTATTGGATTTTCCGGCATTACCATTGCTACACTTGAATGTGTATATATATATTCAATATTTTACATCCTCTTGCTATCTTACGCTTTTCCTTTTTCTCACTTCAACGTCAACGAATTTATTTTCCTTCTTGGGAATCCTTAGGACGGCAAGGATGGAGCGTGGCTCCTTGTTACGGTCCTGCGGGCCCTAAGATGGGGCCCGCCTTTTTACGCGAGGAAAGAAAGAGCCAGAGAGCTGAGAGGGAGGGAACGATGCTCATGAAAGAGCGAAGAGAGAGAAGGTAAGGAAGAGACCAAGAGAGAGAGAAAACAAGAATGAGAGAGATCCAGGCGAAGAGAAGGTGCAGCAGGAGGAATGAGAGAAGCTGTAGAAGGTGGAGGACCAGAGTGTAGTAGGTAGAAAGAAGGTTGTGGAGTAGGAGAAGGTAGAGAGACCGGGCGTGCAAGAAGCTAAGAGAAGACGAAGAGAAAGGCAGAGGAAGAGCGAGAGCGATAGAGAGAGAGAGAGAGAGAAAGAGGGAAGGTAGAGAGAAAAAAGGGGAAAAAAGGGATCCTTTAAAAATTGAGCCTCGAAGGTGGGGATCGGAATTTCGGGCTCGTACCCGGCCAGTCTGGAGGAGGCCTTCGTGAAGATGAGGTGATCCCAAGGAAGATCCTAAGCCGGTATGGACCGACAGTACACCCTCTGTGTCCTCGTACCAGCCCAGCAGTATCGTACATATGTCGACAATTATAATAACCTGCAACATCATCAATTGCTTCATCAACATCAGCAACAATTGCAACTCCAGCAACAACACGTACAACAAGCGCATCAACAGCAGATTTACGAGAACACCGTGTCCCAGTATCAGATGAGGATGTGCTATCATAACGATTACGAGAACGATGAGCAAATTCAGCGATTTTACTGGGAGCAGTGCTACCGACGTGATAACAATGATGCTACTGCATACTACTATTGCGAATATGTAAGGATTATGGATCCGTACATATAATAAATTATAGTATGGAGTAAACTCACTAGGCTATCGAAGGACATCGGATTTTACGTAGGAATCGTTCGTGAATCATTTTTGGATTTAATTGTGATGATCCAGACTTTGAAGTATTTGTAAAAATACAATCAAGGACTTTAGATCGTTACAAGGCTGAATTCTGTCTTGCTTCATACGAAAACGAGTTATTACAAATGATTGTGATTTTCGGTGTTGTTGGTGATGCATAATCTTTTTGTGAATATTCTAATTAACTTGTGGGTGATGCTTTTTGTTTTAGGCGAAGAAGGAAATCTACGATGTGAAACAGCAGAGACTGTGTTTGGCTCAGGATGAGTACAACCATCTTAACAATGCACTTACAACTCTTGGCGCATCTCGCACCAGTTGTGAGTATTTTTAGTGAATTTTACATTGCGAGAGTAAATTTTAGTTTTTGTTTTATAACGAATTTTTATTCTGTTTCTCTTCTTCAGTGTGTTCCAGCTCGAGTTCCTTGAGCACCAAGTATGATCCGGATCTACTAAAATCTGACGTGGCTTTAGCCAGAAGTCGAGTGTCCAGATTGAAGCGGGAACTGGAGCAGATACGTGCTGAGATGAACTGTACGCAAAGAGGAGTAGACACCTTAGCCAGGTATGAAGTCTATTCAATAATACTTGTTGAGAATTTTCAATCGAATGCTCTGTTTCGATATTCATTAATAATTTGTTATTGGTTAACAGTGTGGAACAAAAACTTAGTGCTCATCATGGTGGCTGCTACAACATTACCGAAGCTCAGGCCATCATGACGGAACTTCGTAACATTCAGAAGTCCTTGAGTTCCGGTGAGAAGGAAAAGGCTGAGTTGATGCAATCCCTGGCACAGTTGAAAGATGAGCTAACGAGGCTTCAACTATGCGAGGGTAGTCCTGAAGCCAGCACCCTGAGTCTACCTCAGGAGAAACTAAGCACAGCCTCTCAGACTGATCTTTCCGGAGAGCTGGTGCCAATTGGTACAAGATTAGCTGAGATGGCGAGGATGAGGCTGCAGTACGACGAAGCGCGGAAGAGGATACAGCATATTCAGCAACAGTTGGCCGATCTCGAGGAAAAAGTCACGCCAGGACAGACCGAAAGTGACAAGGACAAGTTGCTCCTGTTTCAGGAGAAAGAACAGCTTCTACGAGAATTGCGCAGTATCACTCCAAGAACTAGGACGCAACAGGACATGAAGAAGATTCAATGTGAGATCAGGAGGCTCGAGCAGGATCTGAACAACGCCTTGGAACTCTCCAACAAGACTATTACCGATAGAGTGCGTTTACATGAAGAGAAGCAATTATTGCTTCAGCAACTCAGGGATGCTCTACGTTCCATGGCCATGCTCGAGGGACAGCTCAAGACACTTAGTGCCAGTACACTCTCCGTGAGCAGTAGTTCCAGTTTGGGTAGTCTCAGTACAACAAGCAGCAAGGGTTCCTTGAGCTCGGGATTGAGCTTCACAGACATCTATGGCGGACCTCAGTGTCTTGGGCCTGTTCAGCAAGAGAGACCAGTGGACATGGTAGATCTTCATAGAAGGGTCGAGAGACTGTTGAGAGGATCTGAACAAAACCTGGGTAATTTTGGTACACCATCACCTGGAAGATCGCAGCCCAGCTTGTCGCCAAGATCTAGTTTATCCAGTGTGAGCCCACCAGTGTCACCCTTGTACGAAAACGCCCCAATGGGTCCACCACCTGCGTACGAGCAGGTGGAGATGCAAAGGCGACAACAGAGACTCTTAGCCTCCACATCACCACTAGACAGAAATCAGCTGGAAGACAAACTGGCTGAACTTCGACTTAGTCAACAAGCCATTCAAGAACAGTTATCGGCGAGTTCTGAGCATTTAAAGCTCAGTCCACAACCGCCAATCGAATTACAATCTGGAAATATGTCCCAGGGTAGCGGCCTAGGTAGGCCAGCGATGCCATTACCTCAAGAACCACCGTTATCACCTATAAGTGAAACTCCACCTCCAATGGGAATCAGGTCGCGAGCAAGTAGTTCCGGTACGAACACTAGATCGGTATCAGCTGCCGTATCCGACGAAAGTGTCGCGGGTGATTCCGGTGTTTTTGAAGCATCTAACAGAAGACGATTATCCGGCTTGCTTGGTGTGGATCCTCTAGCTCTCGGAGAGATGAACCTTGAGACTGCCCAGGTGCAAATAAAGCTCAGGTAAATTTTGACAAAATCTTATCAACTCTTTTGCTACGTGAACACACAATGCATTCAATGATCTAATCCTAATCCTCTTCTTCAGGTATTCCGTGAGCGACGGACTCCTTCACGTCGGCATTGAACGTGCCAGGAACCTGGCCGCTCTCTTCATACCGGATAATACTCAAGTGTGAGTAGAATCTCATAACTATCAGATTCGAATGAGTTAAATTAACGGCTATGCCTTCGTCGTCGATCTGAACGGTGAAAGTGCGTCGCGTGGGACGTCGATCGTGGCTTCCTAGGTGGCACTTTGACGCTCTCCCTTTGGCATGACCGCCCAAGGAACGTAGACACGTTAATTCCACTCGCGCCTGTTACGTCATGGTTTTAAATCAAATACCGTCTCTGGGAGACAGCCGTTACGATACACGCGCTCCTCACATACACCGTAGTACGTATACATGGACGATTGATTTGGCGAAGGCATGCCGCTCGTAACTTGGCGCATACAAATTGGTAAATTAGAAAATTCAACGAGCTCGTATCTTTATGAAACGGACACGTAACTTCAACATCGTTTGCTGCGTGTTTCTTTTTTAGTGTCAATATCAAAATTCGTATACGCGTTTATGGGAATACAAGTATCGTTTATTAATATCACCAGAACGTTAAACGCTGCCTATGGAGTGTAAATTGAGTTGTGAAAAAATGTTCAAGTGCTCCTCGTTTGAATCGACGTTTTATGGATTTTTCATTAAAACAAGGAAATGCCAGTACGCTTTTTGGTGTACGTCGTCCCACGCGCGTATTGTGGGTCAGAATAATTTATTAGCGAAATCAATCGGTGACATCACTTCTATATATTTCGAGCCGTGGCTACGGAAAGTTGATGGTAAACGTATCTGAAATTGGAATGCAATTATGAAATCGCGCGTTTGGATCAATGACCAGCGGGTTCCGTAGAGCACGGTCTCGTTGCGTAATCGATTATCACCGATCCCCTCTGTCATTAGAGGTTTATAACCGCTTGAGAATTCATTCGTTGGGTCATTGTATAAGAAGGGGACTGTGAATTCGTGATAAGCGACAGACAACTGCATCGTGGGATACTGTCGACAAATACCTCTGTTGATATTGATTATTGCATTTCTCAAAGGATTCCTTCTGTTACACACATAGATCAGAGAGTAAATACTATACGAAGTAAACGTTGGCCGAAGAAACCTCTCACTTTTCCTTCTACGGATTCCTTACCAATAACTTTTCATATGTTTCTTGTATTTTTCAGATACATCAAGGCGGCTCTTTTACCTATGCAGCCTCCCGTTAGTCATATGTGCTGTACAAAACCAGTCACGGATCTACGTAAACCCACCTTCGGCGAGACATTCCCCATCGCAGTGCCTCTGAATAAACTTTACACGAAAACTTTACAAGTTAATGTATGGTGCACGGGTGGCGAGTCTGAGGAGTGCTTGGTAAGTGCATAGCACGATGATAAGGATAAGAAAATAATTTTAAAAATTGATTCATCTATTTGGGTATTAATCATGGTTTTTTTTTATAGGGTTCAGCCCAAGTCTCCCTCGCAGACTTCAGTCCGGAATCTCCAAGCGTCAAGTGGTACAACATTTTATCGTTCCGCTTCATGCAGCCGCCCACGTCTGATACTCCTAGTACCAGCAATAGCGTGACTTCCGGTAAACATGCGAAGCATGATAAACAAGAATCCGATGTCTCTATGTATCGAGGAGCCCAGGTGCAAAACACCAAGGAGGAGAGCAGTGACGAGAGCACGATAATCAGCTCGCAAACGTCGACCCTGACCAGAAATCAGGGCTGTGAAGAATTGCAAACGGCGGTTTCGCTCCGGCTCGAAGAACTGGCGAATTGTTTGGGTAGTCCTGAGGAGGAAGATGAGGATGGTGATAGTGATAGTGGTAGCGAGGATAGCGACGAGGAAGGTATCATCGTCGAGTTCATGATGGAGGACAATGTGCTTGAGGACGTTTTGGAACACGAGGTCAGTACTGCGGATTATTTTTAATTATGTGTCAGTGAATTAGAGCGTATATTTATTATTATTTTTATAAATATTTTATGCAACAGGAAGATGAAGAACTTGCCGAAGAGGAAAATCAAACGCAGGATAAGGAGACCAACACGGAATGTATATTCATCCCGGAACAGGGTAAGCAGAGGAAGTTGTCAGCTGCTGGCGTGGTACCTGGTGCGATTCACGATGACAAGAATTCCATCGTCATTAAGAGGAGTCAGACTTTCTCGCCAAGCGCAGCGGTCAGCAGGAATCATTATATCTGTCGAGTGAGTTCAGTTTACCGAAGAAATTATTATTCCAATAAAAATGACAACATATCTTCATATTCCTTTGTGTTTATTATTTACAGCTAAACCGCAGCGACAGTGACAGTAGCATGCCACTCTACCGTCGGGGTGGACCCTTCCAGAGAAATTCCGTGGAGCGTCGTTCCCTTCGGTGGAGACGACCCTCTTCGGCTCTTAGCTGTAAAACAGCGTCGAAGAAGTCCACCCACTTGCCACCGACGGCGAGGACGTCCCTGGACCTAGAGCTTGACTTACAGGCCCAGCATGCACGGTTGAACAACCTTCACGACGAGTTGAGCAGGTTGCGAGACCTAAAGCAGAGGCTGGAACAGGCACGCGAGAATGGAAACAGCGACCTGGCTAGTTGGCTTCTGGAGGATCACAAATTCCAGTCACTAATGGCGCAGGCTGAGAGTGGCAAGAATGGAAAAAGCGCCGAGGATAAGAAGGTCGAAAAGATGCTGAAGAAGACCTCTAAGGAGATTTATAAGCTTCGCAAGACCAAGGCCGGAAAGGGAAAGCCTGACATTATATCCTTCAAGTAAGTCCACATACGTAACGTAGTCGTTAAAACGGAAATCAACGAGCTGCCATTTTATTTCTGTAGCGTCATTTTAATAAATCAATCTTATATCGCTGTGTATCTTTTTACTTTTTAGAGAAAAAATGGCTTTCTTCACAAGAGTCAATCTAAACGTGCCTGTACTTCCGCCGGAAGACACACCGGAGAGCGGCACAAATAATTCGGGTCCTCAGCACAGAAGACACGCCTCTGAACCGGTCAGCAGCCAATCGGCAGTAGCAGCTAGATTGCAGCCTGCGACGAACTGTTCATCCAACAGTGCACCGTCTGGTAGTACGAACATGAGAACAAATAGTGTCGAGGGAAATAAAGTTAACAGTGTGGTCACCAGTAACTGTGCGGATCTTAGTACGAACAGTGTGAACTCTGTGAACGTGACGTCGGAGAGCAAAACGGGCAAGCATCCGAATGACAGCGATAGTATCGTTATACCGGAAGAAGATTCAAAAGGTTCAAAAGCGATAGAAGATAACGGTGAACCCAAGAGGTACGAGTACGTAGTGGACAGGGTGCTCGGTGTCGAGGTTTAAGAAAAAATAATAATCAGAGAAATGGGAAAAAGATATGCTAGTTTGCTCGTTCAGACCTTTGTTATATTGAGTGCCAATCAGATTCTATTCTATTCGTGATTGATCGACGAGTTAATACGTAACTAGGTTAGGGGATATGAAACATACATAACACCGAATCGTATTACTCATTATCCATATAGCACTGTTACTCATTATTCACAGACTTAACGTTGGCAATGCTGAAATATTTGTCCATTCGTCTCTCGTTATTACCTAATTAAGGCGATGAGGACGCACTAGCCAATTATCAGAGCGATAATCCTCCCCACCCTATCTGCCCCCCCCCCCTGTTGTTTATAGGTATATACGCGAGCGTAAATTATTTAATTCCACGATCGATTACCTTATTTAATTACGTATTTTAATTCACGGCTCTGTTGCACCGTGCGTGTCGCGGATTGATTCTGACCCGTGTGTGTATTTCTCTTCCATTATCTATGTTCTTTATTCATGTCTTTTCTCCTTTCTTTCGTATATATATTTCGTATATATAATTAAAAAAAAAAAAAGAAAAGGAAAAGACCGAGACGCACGACCCACCGAGCAGCTGGTCTGCGATTCGAATGAATGTTACGTTACGTTTGCGCTCTTGGTTTTTCTAGTTCTTTTTTTTTTCTTTGGACTCACCCTCGTGCGTGGGGTGTTTTGCGCAGAATGCGTGCGCATGCGTCTACCGATTACGCGAGGGAACGGTGTAGGAGAATGGTTTTTCTTGAAGTGCCTTTTAATATTCGGTGCTGCTTTGTACAACGGAGATTCTAAGGAATCATGAAAGTGAGATTAGAAGAGAAAGCTTAAAGAGTTTATTGACGTATTTTCAAATTTGAAAAACGAACGCTTGGCAATATCGAACAAAAGTATGTTTGCATTCGATCGAAGTGCCTCAAACGCTGTAAGACACGACGACAAGAAGAAAGATACTATATCCCAGGTGATAGAACGTTGCAAATGTAATTCCAAAATGCAGATCTGATTTCTGAAAAGTGACGAGACGAAATGAAAATAACATAAAAACAAAGCAGCGTCACGCGAAGGAGATAAAAATGAAACTGAGAGAGAAAGCGTAGGAGAGAGTAAGGAAACGCCTATATTTTAATATAACTGTTAAACAATTTAAATGTTAAATGATAAAGCCGACTGACTGAATACCGATTGTAATACACTTGTTAGTTCTAATCTAATCCTTTTTTTTTTTGTAAACTGTTAACTTTTTGATAGTCTTGTTATCACTAGGTCGTTTGACATCTCGCAGACTAATGCCCATGGCTTATAATGCCACAAGAGGCAAAGACAAGAGAAAAAAAAAAGAATACTTTATTGGTGCTTCAAGTCTCTGGGTTCAAACTACTACACTATAGACATCTAATGAATATATAATTCCCGTGGAAGCTTCGAGGTCCGCAAGATGTCAAACCTCCAGTTGTCTCTAAGTATTCGTTACTCTAATTGTTAAATGAAAACGTGAAAGAAAAAATACTCAGCCACTGAGCAGAGCGCGACAAGACATGTACGAACGAAGGAAGGTGTATAATGTAAAAGAAAAAAGCCAAAATAAGACAGACAGGAACAGGAAGTATCAACGACACGAGGATCCTTCGTAGATAAACCACATGAAAATAAGTACACAGTACGAGCGTCGCGCGATTAAACGAATGAAAGAAAAAAAAAGTGAAAATTCACAGAAGCCCTAAACTATTTTATACACTAGTATACTCGTTACCAGTATATCATCGTTGAACAGGAAGCTTCCGGATGATGGATAAAGAAATGGTAAAAAAAAAGAAACAAACCAACATCCGGAAACTATCGACATCATCTTCCGGGGGCTGACGCCGCGCTGGTATGGAATCGAAATTCACTGCGGTTAGCTCTCGGTACAAGAACTCATCCCAGTACTAAGAAAATATTATGCCTTACTACATTTTACGGTAGATAGGTTGTCTAGTAGAAAGTAAAGATTGTTGAAAAAAAATATATAATAATAAAATTGAAATTTTTTTCGAGCGGGTGGAAGAAAGGGAGGTTTCTATAATACATGACGGGTAAGAGTAAAAATTGCGGGAGAAGCAACAGACACCCCCTTGTACATAAGTTTGTAAATATGCATCTAACGAGAATATAGATATAAATATTATAAATAGTCTAGTGTTAAACGTGTAACAAAATTACGTGCGCATACACACGAGGAGTGTGTCGTGAGAGTGAGTGTGAGTGAGGACTAAGAGAAAAAGAGAGAGAGAGTGAGACGAGAAGAGAAAAATGAAAAAAGCAGACGACTCGTATACTACATTAATAATAATAATAATAATGGGAATATGAAATTCTCGTGTGTATAAAGTACTCTATTATACCGCGTAGCCCGCGTTCTGTTCATATTAAAAACGAAAACCGTCTGCATACGAGGTACCGACTACGCCTATGTATTATTAATGTTATATTATGTATTATTGCTACAGCATAGCGTATTACTATCGAGAAGTAAATATGATAATTTCGTAAAAAAAATAAAACGTACACACAGACCACAATATTTACACGAAGTGAGTGCGGGAGACACAACGTGGTTCCACATACACACACACATGCTTTGTAAGTAATGGTTCGTATGATAACGATTAAAAAAAGTACAATATAAATTTGCCTTCTTGTTTCGATCGGTTTAAAAATCATTTTTAACAATTTTCTTTCCTAACATTCCTAAAACTCCATTGAATCACGAGTAAGCATGGATCAGATAGACGTCCAGTGCGCATGCGCGTCCGCCATGACACTATTCCCACTCGAGTGATGCACACATGCCCCACTACCTTATCTCAGTCTTATCGTAGGCCCTTGGTGGGGATAAACTATTCTGAAAACCTTTATAGGAATCCTGATGAGTTGATCAGTCGAGCAGAGCGCGCATACCGCGATGCTTTGCTGTCTCCAGCACAGTGTGATATTTATTCGCCTCGGATTATTATCACTAGCGGTTGCAGTGCTCGTCCAGGAGTTGCTTACGGAGGCAGCCCTGCCACCTGGTGCAGGTTAGTCAATCCTTTACCTGTCCCGTTCATTCGGTCGATAAATGGCAAATTTTTAACCCATTCAATGTACCCGAATGTTCTGTAGAAATAATAAGAGTTGTGTTAGGTTAGGTTGCATGTGCATTGCGCGATAAAGAGCAACCATTGCTTCTTTACTCTACTTGCTACCTTCACTAGGGTGGGAAAATGGAGGGTGGGTAACACGTGCATTAGTAGACCACTAGGACATCTTACTGGTTATTATGAATCATATTTTTACTGGCCTTATATCGATTTGTACAGTTCCATTATATTTTGCTGTCCGTTTTTCCTGGAGTTTTCTTTATCACACGCACGTGGCTTCACATTAAGTATGAATAAAGCAATGCATATGTGATTGTAATCTAGTTTTGTTTGGCTGCGTTTATTATTGAAGTGTAATATGTGTAACAGATTTTTATTTAATTAACTCGTGATTATTCTTCTATAACGCAATTCTTTTTTAATTTTCCTTTTTTTTCGAACCTCTCACATTTCATCTCGTGGAAGAAATTTTATTTTCTACCTAAATCGTCTGCAGACATGCAATCCACCATTCTCGTGTCTTGTCGCGACGCCTCTCTATAATTTCTTGTCTGTAAACTTTAAGGCTTGCTTCCCTACGTGTATACCATAACGAACTATGTATACGCTTCTCGAGCGTTTAAGCTTTAAATTGAAGTACACATTGAGAGGCCGGAAGCGTGTTCAAAACTCGACGCTAGACGAAGGAGTCAACCTAAGTAATTCAGCACATGCAGGGTGTTACGTGATCGATACGATTAGCTGCACGCTCGTTTATTTAGGGGATTCTTAGCATAAAGTTTTTTTAAGAAAAGTATTATGACTCATTTATTTTTTTCATGGTTAAAGAGGCACATGGTTCTGCCGGTGCATTAGATATATATTGTAAAGGTATTTTTGGTAATTTCAATAGCTTGTCAGAGGAGAAGGGGACTGGGCTACTTTTAACGAGTCTTAAGAGAATTCAAAGGCGGTTTCTACCATTCACCATAGGAACTTACTTTTCTATTGATTTAACACTGCTACCTAAGCTAAAAATACCTACGGTGGTGCTGCAGCGGATCTGCCTCACATTTTACGCGTTGCTCTAACGCATGCGATTTTCATTTCGGATGAAACTGTAGTTTGAAAATTTATTTATGGATTTTAATACTTTTATTTTCATTGCCAACGACACGTAATGGGACGTTTAGCCGCGAATTTGCGACGCCAGTAAATATGTTTGTGGGTACTTCCATGACGCTTCCGGACCGGAAACGCAAACGAACCGTGGAACCAGGTCGTCCTGACACTGGCAACAAGAAATACGTTCCGATGCATCACATTGGAATCATAACAAATTACTCAATTACGAATTGACTGAATAAATTTATCAGAATATTCAACTTGACATTCGGTTCGTAAGAATGTTTTTAATTACTTTTCAACGTAAGCATGTAATTAGTATCTCTCTTATTTCTTGTCAATTATATGTATTTTGTCAAAATTTTTATAAAGCATTTGATCGAGCCCGTCACTATGTGCAAATTTTTCACAATAGATGTCTCTATACAAGCATTGTGATGCATTTAATGAAATCCTATTTAGGATCCCTTATGGTAATCGGCTCAGTCGCAATCATCATACGCAACGTGTCTCGAGCTGACTTCCGGTAGTCATTGAAGCATGAATATGACGCCAGTGTCCCATTGTGACGTTTCACGAAAATATGAAGTCCAATCATGAAACGGGTTGGGATTGTGATGGCCTTTGGTGTCGAAGCAAAAAACGAAAAGTAAAAAAAAATAAGTAGAGTTAAATTTTTTAAAAACTGACAGGAAGATTATCGTGACTTGCATCAGTAATTCATCGTTTCTTTAACGTTTAATGTGGTTCGCGTGTCGGAATTCTTCGGCATCTGCGACTGGCACTGCCAACCATAAATTTCCACCTTCTACCATCCTAGTCGTATCTCCTCCGTTACGCACTCTGTCGATCAACTTCCGGTTGCCCGATATCACGTGATTGCGTGATATGCTGGGTTTGGACGTCTTTCCATAAATTACTAAGAACGCTTATTTTCAAAATATTGTACTGCTACGTCATGTCACGTTTTCTCACTTGATTTTAGAGGACGAGGTTGTCCTGATAGAACATCTACCAGGACGACGGGTCCACCTGCAAGACTTCTTCTGGACGGGTGCAGAAGACGCTCCATCATGGCTGGACCCAGATCAGACCTTGACCCTCTACGAGACCAGGACCATTCATCATACAGCTACTGTTTATCTTCCTGATGACGGTAAGGAGGATCCTGGACACGTTGGTCCACAGGATCCTGGATGTGTTTCTTGCATAGAACCCACGCCAACGTTGCCAGATGTCGATCAAGACATTGGTGTCCTTATCGGAGAAGATCCTGGACCCAGGTTAGTCATTATTGTTTAATGTGGCCTAATAAGATTATTGATTCAATTTGAATCTTAGGTACTGGCTGCTGACTGTCTTACGTGCTGGAGAAACTGTACCACCTCAGGTAGAGCTAAGGCTGGCACGTTTGTACCGTACCGCATTTTCTAGACAGCAACAGCGCCATCTTGGTCTCCTCTCTACGGACGCACGAATTCGTAGAGCTGCCAGAAAACGAGCTCTTAGGGATAGAGCAGGTTTAAAGGTTAAGATTTCTGTATCACTCGTTGGAATGTTATCAATATTCTGTCTTTCTTTTGCAGAGAAACGATAGCAGAATTGAAATTGTAGTAACGAACAATTTCAGTACCACCACCGAAGCAAATTTTGAAACAACCGTAAAGATACCAACTAAGGTGAAACATATGAGGGCAATACGAATACCGAAGAACAGAACGATAATAGAGGATTTTGAAAATGTGAATAACAAAAAAGTCTACGCGAATACTACTGTCAGCAAAGATGACAGAGAAAACTTTAGATCTAGATTAATGTTTGCAATGGAGACAAATAACAACGAAAGTATTTTGGATCCTAGTCTCCTCCTCAAGCGACTCAACGAAACTCCAGTGCCTTTTCATAATGTGAATCAGTTCCAAGAGAAGACTTCCGGCTCGCTTCACTCTCTCTTTTCTATCGCTCAAGAGCACATATCCGATCAGTCAAATCTTACTGATATTATGAACATGACCAAATCCAAGTTGCGTATCCCAGATGTAGGTACAGTTCAAGTAAGAATGACGAATACAAGCGTAATCGAAGGTGGCGCCACTAGATTAATATATTCAGTGCATCTGGGAGGTAAACCAGTACCAGCTGCAACAGCTGCGAAGGATATGGCACTTTTATCAGAACAAGAAGTAGCAATTGAACTTGGAGCACCAGTGATCATTCAGAGCGAACGTAAGTTTTTTGAAAAGTGTTTTCATTCCATTCATAATTAAATAATTATTTCTCATTTGATGCTTGGACGTTGCAGCTTTCTTAAAGGAGACGCTGCCTTTGGCCTTATCTAGAAAACGCGACATCTGGTTACTAGCTGGAGCTGCAGGCGCCGGTATCATCCTTCTAGCCTTTATCTTAACTGGTCTATTCGTAGCTGCTAAACGGAAACGGGCCCATAGTGCTGTTTCCGCACCACCCCCACAGAGTATCCTGAAGAAGGATCGTGAATATACATCGACTACGCCAGGACTGGATAACACGGGCTATACTTCAGAAACTGAAGCCAGGGTTAGTGATGTTTATTGATTGGAGCGACTCTTTCCTAAATTCGGGAGGTGGTGCGTGCCTAAACCTAGTCAGACAGGAAGTCGGAACTGTGGTTTGTATAAGTAAGAATTTCATGCAAATGCGACCAGGGCTGGTTGGCTCACCAATTAAATCAGATCAGATTACTAAAATGTGATTATTGGCGACAATATGCGGCCGATACCAGGACGATATCGATTATAACAAGTATACCCCTTCCAATCTGGTAAAATGTTACTTCTTTATTTATAGACTGATGGTACCAGTCGTAGACAAACTCCTGGAGGAAGCTTGTCAAGGAGTCCAGTTACTTCAGGTACTCCAGAGAGCGTCTTGGCAGAGGTACACGACATCTCGAGTGATAACGAAGAGGATATTCAAAGAAGTAGTCCACCTTGGAGAGAAGAAGAACCTCCTGGAACAAAGAAGCTGAGGTATTTCTTTTCAATATACATAATTAGATTTTTAATATTTTTTTATCGCTTCCCATAACGATTGCTCCACTTCTTTTTCTTTCCATGGAAGAACTAGTCGTCGTAGAGTAACCAGGACGAATGCTATTGATCCTCCTAGAACTCCAGACTCTATGGATACCGTAGCTGAGAATTTAGAAGCCCTGGAGTCTCTGGAAAATGGTTATGCGCCAAGGGACGAAGTCACTACGTCACCACATTCGTATTTATCCATGCCATCGTGTAAGCAGTTTCCCCGAATGAGGAGTGTGGAGCCATTATCCAGAGTCTTGGAGCCAGTTGTGGTGAGCATGAAATGATAAACATTAAGAGAATATGATTTTTCTTACTTATATATTTTATAAATACTATGATAATTAAATATAGGTAAGGCATCTTGATATGGAATTTGATTCTCCGGAGCCAATAAGGAAAGGGCACCTGAATTCCAAGAGCAACGATCAGTTCCTGACAAGAACTCCTAGTGCTGCCAAAGATCCTGGCGTGGTAGGACCAATCGTCTGGGATTTGCGCAGACAGAAAGCCATAGAAGGTAGTAAAGTTTTTATTTCTTTAACTATACCACCAGTCTAATATCCTGTAAGGATCTAAGCTTCTGGTATGCCGCGATTTCTCAAAAGAGCTAAACTGTTGGCAGACACCACGTCGGAAACCGATCCCGAACCTGCCATTATACCGGGTCCTGTGGGACGTGCCAGACGTAGGCTCCATGAACTCCTGGAGGACTCCTTCAGCCTCTTTGGAAGCAGGGATGCCAAACCCAAAGAAGAAGACTGCCAACGTGCCTCAGCAGCAGCAACTCGTGCCACGGATGATCTCACGGTATTTTCGGAAATCAGAGGTCGCTCCGCACACGTCAGGTAAGTCCCATATAAAATGTAGAGCTCACTTCCGGTTTGATTTCCTTCCGGATTCATGAGGATCTATTTCATATAATAGCCCAGTTGCCACGCCAACATCAGAAGTAAGAACAAGACCCAGAACATCCTTACCGAGAACATGCTTGGAAGAGACTATACCAGAAACTGGAAACTCTGGACCCCATCCCCGTGGCGCCTGGGGTTCCAGGCCTCTGAGTGCTGGGCCCTTTCATAGACCGAATCTACCTGAGGTAGATACTCTTCGCATTCTGGCGGATCCTCAACTTCCGCCAGAAGATCCTGCCGTTCCGCTTATAGCGGCTATCAAAAAAGAGCTTGAAAAGTTTTCAACTTAAACAACCGGTCTTTAATTTGGCAAAGGTTTTTGAGTTTCATTTATCTTTTTTTTATAATTGGTCTGAAGAAAGAAAAAGGATCTTAAATACCTTGCAATATACTTTGTGCCACTGTATTTAAGGTTAAGCAGGGATCTAATACTCAATCATTAGAATTTTTAGAAGGATTCATACATCATTACTGTACATACAAGCGTTTTGGAATCAAGCCTTTACTCTTCGTTTTTGTTTTGTTATTGTAATAGCGATTTTTTATTATACCTAGAATCTAGATAATAATTCCGTCCATCGATAACCGATTTTGTAAGAATCGATTTGTCGCCTAATTTATATTGATGTCTGTGTAATTTTTAAAAAAGCATATTCGTTATTGTTTTGTATCTCTAATGACTTTTATGATATTATATAAAAAGAGTTTCATTGAACAGACGACTATCGTTATTACAAACGGGTCCTGTCAAATTATCATGTTCTTAATTAATTCGTTGAAGCCAATTTATGCATTACAGTACTCTTTAGTATCTGATGTATTTTGGTAACTAACAATTCCATTTCTAAACATGTCTCGACAGCTACCCGATTTGAATTCGGATAACGAAAAGGATCCAGATGACACGAATGATATTAACCTTCCAGTCTCGGAAATGTCTATGAAATCACCTAATGAAATTCTCTCCCTAGAAGACATAGCGAATGGTGTACTGGCTAGGTAGATTATTTAAAAAATACTGTTTATCTTAATTTCAAACAATATTGTAAATATTAATATCGATTGCTGTTGTGATTGAAGATTGTTTGACGACGACCCAGACTTTCCACCAAACCTAACCTCACGAGAAAGTCCAATCCGCAAAAGGGCGTAAGTCCGAATTATTAAACTAATTTATATCAAATTATATCATTAAAAAAAATGTTTAAATAAATGAACTGCTTCAAGCCTTTTCACTCAAGATTTAGATTCGAGTTTAGGATGCGTCTATCCAAAAACTCCAATTAACAGATCGCCACGTATGGGTCGACAGGTATTAAGTAACAATTAAAATTCAATACTGGATAAACAAAAATGAAAGTTAACCTTTGTAACAGCTATTTATACCATCCTCCTCTGGTCAAACAAGTCCCATTAAATACAGGCATAAGTCTCCGACGAGTCGTGCACATTCGCCACATCCGTCACTAACCAAAGATGGCATCGTCAACTGGAATGCCAACGATCCCATACGAAAAACTCGATCAATCGCGCTACCTGCAAGTACGTACCGATATTACACAGAGTAATTAATTGCGCCGAATCAATATGGATTAATTCATTATCACGTATCAATTTCGGGAATCATTAATCACCTATAGTAATAAATACTTCTTGGCCGAGAACCGGAGGAACGGCTTCTACTCCTGATTTAAAAGTCGATCATCATGGAGTCATTATAGACACTGTACCACAAAATACGGAAAGAGATAGTATTCGGAGGATCCTTTTGACACGTTCCGTGTGCTACTACAACTTCCGGCTTGTTCATGATATTCTCAACAGTATTGTCCTGGTAACAGAGTTTAAACGATTCGATAATGCATCTTGGATTGATTAATGTTTATTAGATTGCAGGTCTTGTTTATTTGGTAGCGGCAATCGCATTGGCAGTGCACAAAAGTACTGTTCTGATAATATTGGATTTTATCATTTATCAATCATCGTTAATGTCTCTATTCTTTGTTGCTGTGTCACTTTTGATTTTGTCACTGAGTGGTCTGTGTTTGTTGCAAAAAGGACCAAGAAAAACTGTAGCAGTCAGTGAAAAACTTATTTTTCACCAGTATCCGTTTTAATCAAAATTTTTAACAGCACGCAGCATCCTGTTTTGCATTAGCGGTTGTCTTGGTGACCTTAGCATTCGTGCAGGCAAATTTACAAATGAAAATTTTGATCAATGCTAAGGATCATATGTTATCCAATATTCAGGTCGAACCGGAAATCGCCATTGAAAATGTTTGGAATTATTTTCAGCAGTCAGTAGGTTCACATTAAAAATTTTAGCATATTAAAATACTCTATAAATTATTATTAAAGTTTAAGTGTTGTGGAGTTCGTGGATATTTGGATTGGTGTCAGAAGGTGAATCCCAATCTTGAAATGACGTTTAACACTGCTGAAGATTTCTTAGGTTCCTTCACTTGCAAACTTCCTGAATCATGCTGCGAGGATGACAGGACACAGATGATAATACCAATGAAATTTAGGTGTAATGATCTTATTAAAGGAAATGTAAGAGTGGATAAAATAATGAAAATTAATTAACAGATATACCTCTTGCGTGGATTTACCGACACCGTGGAATATCCATAGAGTGGGATGTCTATTTCCTGTTAAAACAGAAATATCCTATTTGGGGAAACTTTATAGAATTATAAATTACAGCGTTTCCGCTGTCCTGGTAAATTTTCAGTAACCTCATTAAACATCCGCGTTATGTTATTAAGCATTATTTTATTTTCAGCTATTAACCACAATTACTGGAATGATACTATTTGTCCACCTTTGAAACTGATTATACATACAATAAACTGTCATGTTCAACAATAAATCACAAATGACTTTCTAACTAGCGTGTAATAATTTTTCAACAACTTTTTTGACGTATCAGATACATACACCATACAAATTTTACCAAAAGATTCGAAGTATCGTAAAATATGGAAAGCCTACGGTGTCGCCCACAACGTTGCCAACGTTAAAAGAAGAAAAAGGCCAGATAATAATAATTCTAATTACACGAAATTCTTAACGTCATCCGATAGGCTAATGCTAATTTACCGAACACCGTAAAACCTAATAGAACGATCAAACTACAATTTCCATATTGCTATGCCATATACCGGGAGGTGTTCCTATCTCGAGAGAATTGCGTTTACAGACGTGCCACAACACTTTCTCACGTAACGACGCTCGGCGGTAGCGTTACGCGAAGAGCATAAATACTGGAGCGTCGTCGCGACCAACGTTAGTAGCAATCGTACTCTCCCGGATCGCACAACTGCGCGTTAGAATAACTGCTGAAAATCGGTTTGAATATACATACAAGAAAATTTTATAGTGACAGTTGTACTCTTTATTGCCGCTCCGCGTCTCTGCTCTCGTTAATAATTACTTATTGACAATCGACGTTGAATATGACAGAGTCAACGAAAAGAATATGGCAATGGATTAGCTTCAAGTGTTTTATACTGAACATGCTGTTCACCATATCTCTGGCTCAGGAAGTTCACTTTCATGGCGATCAGGACTTCGTTTATCCTGGTGGAATAAGAAGGCGAATTGACAGGCCTGATCACAATGCGATTAGTATGAACAAAAAATATGACAATCTTACTGAGTTGGCTGTGAGTACAATTATTTATTATATGTACTATGTATATTACGTGCATAAATACGTGTATGGATGTTTTAAATTTACTTTAATTTTGATCTATTTAATGTGATGATTAGTCGTAAATCAGATAATGGTTACGATGAAATTTTTATGACACCTCTGATAGCTGCTTCTACTTTGTTTTTTCACCTGACGTTGGTTACACTTGGCTCTTATTGAAGGACGTCGTTAATAATGTCGAGGATACTAAACAGGTAGCAGTCAGCATACTGTTTTCACTGTTCACAGCTGTCGTATTCAGCATTTACGACATAATTTACAGTTGCACGTCATCATATAGAGAAATCAATGTTGCACCGTGACATTTGTGCAAACAATACTATCACTTCGGTATGCAGCAGTGTGTCAGTCAAATTTTCTTTACAACCTATTATTATTGATGAATAGAATTGTTACGATATCATTGAACATCATTAGAGATATTAGTTGTTGGTTTTTCCAACTGATATCTAATACCAAAAGCGTCATGCATGATTCTCTGTGATATAGAAATTTATTTCGTCTTATATCGTTCAGCAGACTTGAGTTTTTATCTTGAACACACACGAGAAATGATTTCAACGATATTGATTATCTTTTTATTTGCTCTTGAACTTCCAGTTAAGAAAATCGTGGACTTCTGTCCAGGAAATTTATTGTATTGTAATTGATTTGTCATGGACTCAAAAATTTGGAGCGTCAGTGATGAAACATGAATGGCTGCGTGTGTGTTGACCTTCTGCACATGGAATTCAAAATAAGCGTGTACGCGCTGCGAAGCAAATATTCCTTAGACATTTAATTTGAAATATTTAATACGTATTGAAAATTTTCATGGGATTCTAACAGTCATTCAGTCGGAAATATTTTCTTTTACGTTCCTTAGCATTCCTATGTGTAAAGTTGTATACTGGGAAAGGAAGCTGACGGGCAGTGTACTTATTCATAGTAACACTCAACTTCGTCCCGCGAAATTTCAAAAAATGAAAAAGGATATTGGCAAGCTTTTGGAATGCGCGAAACTCATGACGTGCATTACATTCCTGGCCTGCATATTCATTCTAAGAATTTTCAGCATTTTCCCTACAGGACGCGTGTCGCGACGATTGGTCACAGTATCTCTGACGTCGACTAATATCCTTTCGGAGTAATTAATGTTGCTAATCAGTCCGGTCATTGACGTATACAAGCCATATAAAGAATCCTGGGAATAATTGGGCGGAAATACCAAATGTGAAAATGCTTCTATAAATATGAAAAACAATGTTATGACAATTTAATTACAAGTAGACTAAGACATTAAAATTGCTCTTGTTCATCCTTCCATTTCTAGGAAATACATATGGATTGTATTAGAAACCAATTGAATCGAGTCTTATCAGTAGATCATTATCAGTTACCAAGGACTTATTACATTAAAAGAATCTAACTGTACATGGAGAATGCTTGACCCTTAGCTAAAGCAAAAATTAATTTTTGAATTAGTCACGCTGGAATTCAGTGATCGATAGCTACCGTGATTCAGAGGCGAATCGATACCAGGAACTTGGATCGTTGAGAATACCAACTATTCACCTTTAAGTTTTATAGAAAAAAAAGTTTCATCAATCATACTGTTTATGGGATTTTGCGAACAGGTTGCGGACCTGACAGTCCTAATTTGAGGAAAGTCCATAATGCATCTTTTTACTGGAACAATTAATTTGCATAATTTATAATAATAGTAATCTAATTAAATATAATTATTAACCCTCTATATCCTGGCGTGACTTTGAAGTCACATACTAATAAATCGATATCTTATTGATTTATTTAATTTTTTATCTCAATGAGCCAGCCTGCACAAAGTTTCAAAACTTATTCGTCATAATAAAATCATCAAAACTATCGAATTTATGAATAATTTGTATTTGGAGCTAATTATTTGTCGATTTCGCGTTACAAAAATTTGTTTATAGCGAAACGACGAAAATTCGGGCTTTAGAAGATTAAGTACATCGATCGTGCAGAATCAGTAAACGCAAACATCCCCTTATCAATCTTGTCAGCGACCTTATCAGTTTACATAAAAAAAAAGCGTAAACGGGACGTCAGATCTAAACGTGACAAATAAATCGTGTGCAATAAAAATGGCGATAGCGTAAAAAATCGCTTATATTTACCAACACGATCATAAATGAGACTTTATTTTTTTAGTTATCAAATTTGAAAATTCATCTTTGCCGTTCACAATATCATTCAAAAAACTGTATCTGAAAGTCTACAGGAAATCGTGTGGCTGTGCGGTCTACCTATTTGCAACAAAACGTACAGAAAAGATTCCAGATAATTTCCCAACTAGGTTGCGAATGTTTTGCGATGAAGCTGTAGTTAACTGTATACGTATCATCGTGTCGTCACAGCGTCGCGATGATTTTGACTCCATCGCGTAACTCTGCCGGAATCGCACCTATGGTACTTCAGGCACGATTACCAGTTGCACAGTCATTGCAATTCATCCGACTTTGTCATGATCGGAATAAGATACAGAAAATGTTCAGATCAATCTTTGCCTACGTTCGCTTACCTGTGTCACATAATTTTATTAATCCATATAGTATGACTAATAAGAATGACTAATTAAAAATTCTCATTTCCCACCTGCTGTTCGACTTATTATTTATTTATTCCAAAGTATACAGTCTACCGCGATTATCGAGCACGTATGTTTCCATATACGAAAACACGTACAATGCTACTTAAAACATAACATTAAATTCTCAGGTGATTACCCGTTCTGAAAGAATACCAAATCTTTTTAAACTAAGAAAATATAAATTTTATCACATAAATTAATTTCTCTCCTGTTTTACAGAGAAGCATTCAAATTGCTAAGGATTTGAGTACCATGGATTCTGTCGATGATATCCTTGCTGCGGTAGGAGTCGTAGAAACCGGTAATACTGGAGTTGGTCTAAGCAGTAAGTAATAATAATAATAATAGTTCGCCATTAATATTTTATTCGCATTATTTTCCACCATGTAATTCTCATTTTTTCGTTATCATGCTTTTGCGGAAGGAATACTGGTGTCGAATCTACCAGCTGACAATAAAAAACGAAAATATTCTGTTTTCTTCTACTTTGTTCATCACGATATTCTACGTGTAAGTTATTGTGCCCGAAAACTTAATGTCACAACGACTTCAAGTATCTATAGGACGCCAGGTCCTCGGACAAAAATGACGTCCTCGTGCCTAATCTAATCTCGTATCGGATGATACTGATATAGTATTTCGTATATGAGAAATGATCATATAACAAAAAGTAACGTTGATGCGAAGAGTAATAACGAAACTTAAAAAGTATATATATATATACATTAAACAAAAATTGATTTTTGATATTTAACGGTATCTTATATAACTCATGACGGTACCAGTCCGCCAACTGAAAAAAAAGGTGATAGAAAACGCTTAAAAAAAATAATGAAACGACACGCCAGGGAGTTTGGGGGCGTATCTTTTTAGAGTGAAAGCAGACACGCAAGATATGAGTCAAACGCGTTTTTCGAATTCGTGGCTTAAATTAAGTCTGCATCTATTGCTACCTTCGTAGATTAACAAATGAATTAAGTAATTGAATACAAAATTTTTCTGACCGTCCGCACTGGTTCCGATCTTATCAAAGACCAATCGATTGCCCACGTACTGAGGAGTGAAGGGATTGACACCAGAACTCTGGCGAATGAACTCATCCGCAAGCGTTTTCAAAAAGTGTTGACGTTCCTCCGTGAAATCCACGTGTCGCAAGTATCCACCAAAACTGTTCAAATTCGGTACCAATCTGCTACCAATTTCATTGATCTCTTCAAGACTGGGTAATCTTGATTTTTTATCGTCGTAAGACTCCACCTCGTGCACCTTCGGTTCGGCTTCTACAAATTTTCCCGAACTCTTCTCGGGCATCACTGAGTATGCGATCTGCAAACGGCAGGGTCTTGCCCAGGTGTGAAACGAATTCTTCTTAATAAATTTCTTACTAAATTCTATTTCCCCGTTGGCTTCCAAGTACTTGACTGAACTCTGCTCGACAAGACCTGGACCATCACCCTGGCCACATTCCTGCTTCACAAGAGTCCCAGCACATTCCTCGCGTCTGATCTTGCTGATATTATCCTCAATCTCGTCAATATTCGTGGAAGTGATTTCCAATTTAAAGAGAGCGCTGAGGTCGTTCTCGTCGAGGTCATAGGTAGATTCTTCATTAACGTTAATCGCACGATCCTTGTCACTGATTCGAAGCTTATCAAAATTCAATTCGTTCTTTATGACGCATTCAGTGATACATCCAATCTTGTCAGAGCTTCCGGTACTATCCCTGGGAAAATGAAATTTTTATTTTATCCGATTAATCGTTAAGGTCTAGATTATGGGGTAATACGATATTTACCTGTTGCACTGTCTTTTCTTTCTGTATCCTATACTAGCCGTTGGCGTTATATTAGTAAACATATGACGTGAATCGAATTTATGAGCTTTCATAAAAGCCGTTACATTCGCTCTGCCCTTTATGGTTTCACCAAACCAGTCCAGAATCACATCATCTGCCAAATGATCTTCCAATCCAGTAGCCAATCCGTCTACCAAGGCAAAGTAACTATTTGCGAACGATATAGCGCGGGAATACTCGTCGGACATTGTTTGTTTATGCTTTATCTGAAATATATTGAACACCCTTTATATAATACTTGCGATAGTAAGAGTCCTTAATTATTATTTTTTTTTTTTTTTTTTAGGTAGAGTCGGAGGCGTTGAACGATCCAAGGTCGAGATACCTAAGAGCGCAGTGTGCATGCCGGAGCTGCAGGTGGTAGAGCTGGTTGAAGATAATGATCCAACCAAAATATATTTGCCAACGTGTACACGCGCCAAAAGATGCGGCGGATGCTGTACCCACAGTGCATTGTCTTGTCAACCGTCAAAAACGGATGTACGAAACGTAGTGGTACGTATCGGAATTTATATTTGCTTGTAACGTGTAATGGTTAAGAAAAAAAAATTTTTCTAGGTTCAAGTAAGGGATCAATCCTTTAAATTGATCGAAAAGAAGCTAGTGGCTCTGGAGGAGCACACCGAGTGCATGTGCAATTGCAGGGTCAAAGCCGAGGTAGGTTGTCAGGTGCATATTTAATTGTATATTATACGGATAGATTGTATGAATCAATGAATGCATTTTTTTGGCTTAGCATTGCATTGATAAGCATCGCTATTCGGAGGACGAATGCAGGTGCATCTGCAAGAATACGGACGAGGAGGAAAAATGCGAGCGCGAACACAAAATAAAACGTTGGGATCCAGAAACGTGCACGTGTCGTTGTCTGAGGGTGGAAGAGTGCAGCACAGGATTGTTCTTCGATCAAAATGCGTGCAGGTGCGCGCCTCAATGAGAAAATGGATTCACGCTGTTTTTGGCTTCTTGCAAGAAAAATTTTCTACTGGTTTATGGTTTCTTCTACTATTACCTTGTAAGACATAAATAACTTTCTCGCTTAATCTTTTCACTAAAGTAATTTTCTCTTGTTGCGCTCTTGTCTCTCTGTTGGAATTTCTCTTGTACGCTTGCTGTCTGTCCTTTGGTTTTTGGATTCTGTGCGACTTAACCCTTCTGATCTGTTTCCTTGGTGCGGTGACACTTTTCGTAATGGAGTGGGGAAAAGAAAAACAAAAAATGGGAGGGACTTCTAAATATCCACTTCTCAGAGCCGTCTTGTGCTTCTGTGATCGCCCTGTTCTTTGTCTAGGGTGTTGGAAGAATTTCTTTCTATGTTTGTGTTTTATTTTTGTTTTAGATACGTAACGAAATACGGATCTTGTTAGCTTAGCAATGACGAGGATAATCAGTGTACCCGTAATTCTTTTTCTAGCTGCAAGGCTATTCCAGGCAGACTATGGTTTGGTAATAGTAAGATAGGAATTTATCCAAGTCGACAGGATGGAAATAACAGACATTTTTCACCTTCTGTTTTTGTCATCGACGCTGCGGATCCTAGAAGAAAGCCTAAGGACGATCCGGAACGCACGTGATTCTTACATATACGTGTATGGTGGATTAACATTTACGACGTGGACAGTGTGAACAATTTTTATATGGAGCCAATGGGAATGATTTTTTCTCCTATTTCTTTTTTCAACATTAAACGCACTCCTACAGATTCCAAGGGAGATATTATCCATTGTGATGTTAGTATTTATTCATGCAAATGCAAGATTAACTATAAACAGTACTTACTCCTATTGTATTTATGCAACTTCTTGTTAGCGACACCCTTTATTTTTTAATTTTAGTTATTTTAGTTATTGTCAACTGATAATTGCTCTTGACTTTTGTATACCGTCAGCACATCGTGATGTCTTGCGGCGAGATTCGATTGTGATAAGTGGGAGACTATCGGAACTTAATGCAATACTGAAATTTAGTCGTAGCTACGCCACTGATTGGAAACAGTCAGAAGGACATTTTACACAATAATTCTAGTCTGTCAAACTTGTTTCGCAAACTATAAGATAGATTAGTGTATAGTCGTTCAGTGGCGTAGCCTCTACTAAAGTTTGACCTTGCTATAATATATAGTATACTTTGTACAAAAGACACATGGGAATAAGCAGATACGAATAGCAGAACCATCTAGTGGTCAAATTTGTAGTATGTATTATAAGCTTACTTATACCTTAGTTTTGTATATTCTGTCCTTTACTACGACTTAATCAAAATGCCTAATGTATTGCGCTCGATGTACGCTAGTTTGCCTACATCCAGGTGCGTCTTGATCCAAATTATTTTTCGAATTCGCTATCTATTGGGTGAATCGTAAAATCGCTTCTCGTCCAGAGGCACTTGAGAATAACATGGCTCTAATATTCTTCTAATAGGATGGGCTAAGGTAATTAGACATGCTGGAATAAGCTTTATCGAAATCCTAATATGTCCTTGATTATAATGTGCTATATTTGTAATCTGATATATCAGTTGCATCTTCAGAGAATTTCTGATACGCATTTAGCATAAGACCCTGAATTTGCAAATGATATTAAAAGATCGGTACACATTCAAATTATATGTACATGTAACATCATTATTGTTTAACATGGAAATAAAAAAAACTATGTATTATTTTCCCTTGCAACTCCTGTTAATTATTCATTATGATCAATTTTACATTTCCTGCATCTATTAAATGTTATCTAGAGAATTATAATTTAGGTAACTTCAGGCAAAGCTCAATTGGTTGTCGAATACTTTTCATTAGTCATAGTTCCGGAAAAATCCGTCAGTGGGCGTTGAACAATTTTAGCCTCGAAAACGGTATTTTTGCTGGGAACGTTTCCCATTAGTTCTAAACAATTTCGCCATATTAAGCATTTATGCAAGGAGTTTCTAAGTTTATACGCACGGATTTTAGAAAAGATTAAACAATTACGTCGGTTTGTGGGCACGTGGGCCCTCGCAGTCATTAGGTATCGGATTCGTGACCGGGTATTAGTTTTATTTTTATTCAATCAGGCCACACTGCGACCACGGACATATTAAAAAAAAATTATTCGAGAAGTGTCCATACGTCAGTAATGCAGAAACATCCACTCGACAGTTGACGCGTCGACGCCAAGATAAAACTTTGAAATCGGCTCATTGGGAATCTGCCTACTCGTGTCTGCCACTGCCAGTAGAACATATATTTAAACATTTGCGATTCACGAATAGCTGGATAATCCGCGAGAAGAAGAAAGCAAAAATCAGTTGCACAGAAATATTAAAAGTTTGAAACATAGCATAAAGCTTTCAAAAATTTACTAAATATTATTGGATCTTGACTTACTTTCGAAATTTATTAAAAATATAAAATTAAGGGTAAATCATAATCTCGCAAATTATTTGCGGAGTAGATAAAAATTGAAGTTGTAAAATGTCGAAAATAAATTACGCTCCAATTGAAAGAATTAATTAAATCAACAAAGTTATATATGAAGACTTGTAATCTTAGGTACTTGTTGCTAACGGCTATACTGACTGTAAAAATGCACAAGGAAGAACAATTTATATTTACCGACAATTTATATTACAGAATTCGCTTTATCACACTCTACACTGGAATTCGTTCCTAAGGTATGAAGTAAACTATTACTAACGTAAGACGTAAAATCCCAATATGTATAATTGGAGAGAACTTGCGCTTATGGTACATATACACTTCCTCTGACGATATATATAATAACAGCAGATTGATATTCACTGCTGAGATGGGACCATCTCAAAATGCTCTTGCAACCGCCATATTCTTTCTAACTTCGGTTATTACGCTTCCTTTGTCGATGCTGTGGAGTCATCCAAAATGTGATCCGTTTTAGAGCGTTTCTCCACATCTGTTATATATGATACAACGAGGTTATTGGATTTCAGCAATAAAAGGTGATTCTCAGCAAGTGACTTCACTGTGGTAGACAGCAATTCTAAATCAGATAATATACATATTATTGATTCTACATTCTTTACGATAAATATCATCCAGACAAGATGTATATGTTATATTCTTAATTCACCAATGCACGATCCTATGTCGGATATTGTGGTTTCCTTTGAAGGTCGTGGTCGTTTTACGGAATGCTCCATTTACGTAGTTTGAGTGGATGACGTCACAATCCTTTCTTAATACATCTAGAAGTGTCTTCTGAAAAACGTAAGTACAGAATGACAGGAATACACAGAGACTGATGAGAAACAACTTAATAGCAAGCCAGCAAGCATGGAACTGAGAAATGGCGGGCTGACGAATAAAACTTTAGTTCTAGTGATTCCCGTTAGAATGCGCCACTAATAGTTACCCATTGCGTTCTCTTATTACACATATGTATAATAATTAGTACAATACAACCCTACAGTAAATACCAAAGTATCGCAGTTACGTTTTACAAAATAAATCAACACACTAAATATTGTAAATAATAAAACTATTGTGTAATTACTCCCGACTATTATGGAGAAACGTTAACATATCATATTCTAACAAAAAATAACAATAAAGTACTATAAGCTTACGTCAAAAAACCGATACTTTCAAAATAAATAATATAATCTACATCCAATCAGTTTGCTAAAAAAAGTTGGTAAATGAATGCCTTATGCTCAGCTAGACGTCTGACTCGCTATATTTATGACACGTATAACCACTGGATCCTACAGAAGCCGTATTGAGCGTCGATTTAACGAAGAAGCCGAGCATATTTGATTGTGAAGTCCCGTAATTAGGGGTTTGGTGTGATCTAGGCCCCCGACTTTAATTATAGGTTCGATGAAGAGGCAGAATGTATTTTTAAACAAAGTAATTAATTCCAACGTTGACCTTGCTAATCATACCAGTAGACAAAAAAAATTAAAAAAAAACCATACGTACCAGAAATTGAACTAAACTATGGACGTTCACGCTCTGAAGATCCAGTATATCCCCAAGATACTGAAGTCGGCGATACTCGGCAGCTGGACAAAAAAGTTTCAAAAAAACGAATAAGAAATTTAAAAAAGTAATGGCAGTCCATGGATCATATATCTGCCATATGATCTCTACGAGAAAGATCTTACGAGGATAGCTCTGAGAAGAGATCGATTGTACGAGTTGCTTGTGATTTTTTGTTATGTGCTCATTTTACTTTATTTGTAACGCAGCTTCTTTCGCTGCCACTTCTCATTCCTTTTCTTCATCTTTCATGCACGTCGCCATTAACAGTATACGTGAGAAGCAGCAGCCGAATCCTATCAAATTCATAATCCATGCAAATCCAAACTGACACTTGACTTTTTTTTTCTTCACCTTTTTCTTGTTCGCCGGGAAGGAAGATCCTCCGGCTCCAATCAGATACAACCGATCTCTGAACAACTAATACCCCTGATCATTATTTCAGACAAATATAAATACTCACAAGTACTCATGAGCCACGCTCTAACAACTGAAGCGCAACAAAGCCCATGAGCTGCGTGATGTGTTGCCTTAGTGCCCAAACACCTAGTGAGGCCGTTTGGTATAACTAGAAAGTATAGAAAGTACCACAGAGATGGCGCCACGTACACCGCGCTAGATCGATATTACCGGACTGCATACACACGACATACTGAAACCATTTTTTCATAAGAATCCTTAACCCAACACATGGTGTTAGTTTAATGAGGATAAAAAGAGAGCAGGTCCGCTTAAGAGATGCACATTAACCCAAATGGCACATCCGCGTGTTACCGGATTTACATAAAGCCTAAACAGAAGACGCATACGATTACGACACAGGAAAAGATCCGTAAAACCTGATACCAGTGACGCATCCCGAGTACTTAACGCTCTACGTTACCTCCTGTGGATAAGCTGTACCGAGTATCCAGGTGAAGTTTTTGTCCCCACCCGTTATAATTGCCGTAGGTTCATTACTTTTGTTACCACCGGTGTGCTCTCGCTCTCTAGCACGACTCCAGGACCCTACAGGGAGGTATCCTCAAGCCGGATCGCCCTGAGTCCCAGAGTTGGCGGCTTCGTCAAAGCGATCAAAGGCAGCATAAACGGGGGGGGGGGGGGGGGGGGAAAAAAAAA
>NW_014333027.1:2441110-2448818 GCF_000341935.2 Cephus cinctus
GGGGGGGGGGGGGGGGGTCGGCGAAAACAAAAGACGATAGCCGGCGTCTGTCAAGTCGCATTAAGTCCGTCTCTCGCACCGTCTTCTTGAGCCATACCTATGCACTCTCCTTTCCATAGTCAAGTCCGTACGCGCTCCTGATCTCGCCATCCCCTTAACCGCTACCATCCGCGGAGCAAGAAGAAGTCAAGGTAAGCGATGGTCGGCTTTCCGGCTTGGGTAGAGAGGATTAATTATATATGTAGCCGACACGGGATCTCTTGGAGTAAGAGAACAAAAGAAAGGAGAAGAAAAGAATAGAAAAAAAAAGAGAACAATAAACGTGAGTCAGAAAATGGAAACTGACGTAGGAAAATGTTAATTTCCTGAAGGAGCAAATAAAACGTGTAGGGGATGAAAAGTGAGTAGTGAATTTTATAGCCCGCATGAAAAAATAGAAAGGCCTACTGCTTACAGTAGCACTGGGTCGTCCCGTAGAGACGGTAACTTTGAATAACAAATCCATGACAGCGTGTAGAAATTTGTGAATGCGGGTTCCGCGCCTGCTGGTTGGTACTTGGAGTCTTCAAGGACGAATCTCCTGTTGGTATCTCGTCCTACGCCCTCTTCTCATCCTACTCGTACGAGAAGAAGACTCGTAGCACGGTAGCGCGGCCTCGTGGTTTAAATCATATTAAGGTAAGTCCGTGAATAAGCGGGATTATAGAGCCTGATTCAAAGTTGACCGTCCGACCTAACTCTGAGTTCTTGGAGGCACTAATACCGTGACTTGTGCTAAGGACGGATGGCACAATCCTATGAGGATTATAGGAATCGTTTAAGAGTGTACAGTAAAGTCAAAAGGTAGTGACACTACGTAGCCCGTATTTTCAAAAGTCCTGCTACTTCTCAGCACAGCTGTCAGTGGTCAATCATGTGCAAGTACATTTTCGATAAATGGACTTGAAACAAGAAAGGCACTCTGGCACTAAGTATAAGAAACTAACAGTGACCTGTATATGTACAAGCTACGCCTTCTTTTGAAACAACCTGTACTTGACGAGGGACGACGAGAGACGGCCCGAGAGAGCACTCAAGTACGATAAAATAAAATCTCTCTATAAAAACCCTTTTCCCTTCAGGTGCCAGGAGTACTTTGATGAATATTGATGCAAAAAGCGTGTCGCTGTTTCAACGTCCACGGCCCGTGAAGGACTCAAAACCGCATGGTCGTTCCACGATGTTAAATCCGGTATGGATGATTTTAAAAATTGCCCCCAAAAAATGCCAGGGCTAACCCATAAACTGGGCGCTGCACGTTATATAGAACTGAAAGTGTTTCCTCTTTTACTTGAGCTACCTGAAACAAAAAAAAAAGATAAAGTTAACACAACCCAGTGAAATCCCTATCCTTTCCTTTCTAGTAGTTAGCTCCTTTCCTTTTTTTTTTTTATCTACTTTCCAAAGAAACTCGAGCACCCATAAGATAGGCAGAGGTGTAGGTACGTCGTGTGGCAGGTAGTTAAGTGGTCCTTTGGTCGTGATGCTGAAGTGAAAAAAGAAAAATATAGGGACGGAGAAAGAGAGGGGAACAAGTGTGAGGCTACCTAGGGTTGGAAAAAACATGAGGTCACTGCACTCCGAAGGAGTATCTGTAACCATCTGTGCTCACTTAAGCTTTAGATAGAGACCCTCTATAGTAAGAGGTACTGAGGAACTTACCAGGCTTGGTCCACTCCCAGTCTTACAAGACCGGTACGCGTTCCTTTGAGCGTTCTCCAATGTCTGCAGGGTGTCTAGCCAAGGGTAAAAGTAGCCCCTTGGGATACGATCTGTATCACGTTCCATCCCTATTAAGTCCCTATAAGGAACCATATATCAATAAGAACGAGTATTGTTCCAATAGGCAAGATACGTGAATAGTCATATTTACGTACCAAAATGAGGCCTGAGCCTGGGCAGTTGCAGCAAAGAGAATTCTTATACGGGGTCCCGTAGAAAGTCGACTGTGGTATTCAAAGCCTCTTGCTGGAGAAGTCCCATCTGAATAATCACGAAACCTTAAAAATATATCAAATCCTGACCATGTTAAAAATCACCACGAACACATATCTGTATATGCATGATAAAGATACGTATTAAATATGAATGTCTTTTATTATGGGGTATACCCGAGAGTCACGTAAACACCATGAACATCGTGCTCGAGGAATCACTCATGGGATCAAGACCCCCATGAAGGAATTAAGACACGCGTGACTCCCTTGAACCACTTTCAATGTGATACGGCAATAGGAGTAGGGTCCCAAAAGAAGAAAGGATGAAAGTTCTATAGAATAGAAAACACCATGGAATCACGCTTGTTCCGTATGAAAAAGTATTCATTTTTTGTTTTTCAGACACATAGCAGTCTGTTCTAACGTGATACTCATAATCATGGAGATGGTAAGTATCGTGAGTAATATCCCATTAATGTTTCCCGGTGGGCCCGCTACGGGCCCATTTTAATGGGGCCCTTCAAGGTGGAATCGAGCCTATACGATATTCCATTCGCGTTCGTGGCAGTCTAATTTAAGCTGCCCGTTTTTCGTGCGATACGCAAGGCCCAACCGTACTGGTTGGGTCCCATACGAGTTTAGTGAGGATAGTTATGGTTATGCGAGATCGGTACAGCCATAACATTATACCACGTTCAAAGTTATGGTGCCCCAGAGCCCAGCTTGTGCGATGCTCAAATCTCTCTACGTGTTTCTCGCCCATTCTCAACCTCGCTTGGGCCTTATATTGAACCCCATAACGCCTGTTGTCAATACTTGCGTCATCCTTACTGGCACCTAATACTCTTCAAGTTATATTGGCTATCTCAACTATTCGGTTACTCGTATTCGTTTGAACAGCTTAGTCCCTGACTAGATTCTGGGCCTTATCCAACGTCACCGGGTCCCAGCGATTCCTATGGATACCCATTCCCCTCGCGTGTTCCCTACTATTTGCTCCTTTTTTCACGGAGGCTTTGCTGACCCTGCCTGGAGCCTCGAATGGCGCAATTTGTCCGAGAAAGGGCCCTTAAAAGAAAAGGGACGGGGGCCCCTTTATCGCTTCCAAGGATCTCAGCTTTCTGCGAGTTCCAGGATCTCACTGTTACTGACCTAATTTTAATAAGACCCAAGTACTCCATATTCTTTCTCCCCATATTTTTATCCGTTCACAAAAATATTTTTCTATAAAACTTCATCAGCCTAATCTGCCCCTTATGGTCCCAGTAACCTAACGAAATGTACAATAAATTATGATTACAATAATTCAACAAGATATCTTAGTGATAACCATGCTTGGACATATGCAATCCTTGAAATAGGTGGAATTAATGGCTGATACTAGAGAGTGCGTCTAAGAAAAGAAAAAAAGATGGCCATCACGAAGGTTAAGACAAGTTCCAGAGAAATGAGACCAAGAACGAGGATGATGCCAGGCTGCATTATTTACGACTCCGACAAATAATAACGAAGGCCCTTTTCAACCACGTGTTTATGTATGTGCACAGTATATACAGTATATATCGACATATATACCGGTACCACCCATCACTGACTGTGTATAGGAGATAGGTGTGGGATGGCTCCCGAACTACGCGGACCATTCTTCCACGAGGGGCTGTACAGGCCAAGGGAAACATTTCTACGGACAAAAAATGTTCACAAGCACCATCAATGATTCTCCACCGCGTCCAAGGAATACTAAACTATTTTATTATGTGAATAAAAAAAAAATTAAAATATATAAAACCAATATTTGTCTCGCCTCTCACGATTATTGTCTCCTAGAGTCTCGAAACGACTCGTAACTACTACTAGTCCTAAATAATACGGCAATTCCACCGTCTCGCGTCTCCTTCATACATGCCTACAGTGCCCCCACCCAAAGTACCTCGTTCGCTGTCGGCTAATGATAATAACACGTCAGGTCCGTCGAGACTCACCCGAGAAAACCCGTTGCAGCCCGTTAATGCATAACATTACACTGTGAATGCTTAAAGACTATTACACTCGCATACGAGCACCTATTCAAGCATACGTTACAGCTCACTCGTACCTATATTCACGGTATAAGTGTACCTAGTAAAAAGGTACCAGGAGACAAAAGAAAAATGAGAAGTTAAAATAAGAACCCCAAAAGAAAATAAATAGTACGCGCCTGCCTGCCTGAAGAAATTATTAAAACTTATAGAAATCGCTATTAATCTTCTCTCGAAGTCCGAAGGCGATAAGAGACACAGAAAAAACCCAGCAAGCGACTAGTGTACTTTTCAGAGCTTGCACGAGGCCAAGAAAAGGAAGGCTAATGCTAAGATGAAGAAGAAAAGCGTTGAAAAAGAAAGATAAAAATCGATGCGAGTCTCAACAGAGCGGCCTATGTTTACGCACTATCGTGGATCGTACGCACAAGTTGTAAATTACCACGTGTCCAGGCGTGCTGCTCGCTTTTACTATTTCAAGATGCTGTCTCGCACTACTTCTACCAAGCATCCCCGATGCTCCAGCCATCCATAGGCCTGTGCGTACACGCATGTGTACCTCGTGTACATAACGTAAGTATATTATACGAGACCCCTCTGTACCAGGCGTGTATGAGTAAATTGCACGGTTACTGGAGTAGGTATGTAAGCCGTGTAAACTTGTTCTTAGTTACGAATATTCTCAGTGCTTCTCTTATGTCTTAATCCACAGTCCATTCCAATGATCCTGGTTCGTTCCGTGCTGATTATCCGATCCCCGTGCGAGAATCTACAAAATCAATAAGGACGTTTTATTTTTCGGACTACAGGAACCTGCTGACAATTGAAGGAGAGGAGGAAGGGAACAAGGCTTAAATTATACAGGATGCAATTACAGCTAGCGCCTCTCGCGGATTGAATTGAATTAAAATTCGCTCGTGTTCCCGCAAGTGGTCGTGTGTTGGGACACACTTCGCTCAACTGTATCCATCCAAGTTCAATGTAAAAGGAGCAACGGAAGGGACAAGGGCAGTGGTGAGGTGGGGGGACGGAGAGGAGGGAGTAAGTGAAAAGTGGATAAAAAGGAAGGACGAGCCATGTGGACGAGAAGGTGGAGGAGGTGGTAAGGAGCAACAAAACATCCGTGACGCCGTTGCGAGTCGAAGAAATAAAGTTTTCTTCCGTAGGGCTGTGTGCGTGCGAGAGAGAGAGGGAGATAGGGCTGAATAAAAGAAAGTAAAAGATAGCTACAGAGAGCATAGAGTGGAGTGTATACTGAAAAGGATGCTGATCCTCTGCTCTCTCGCTTACTCCTGAACCAGGGATGTAAGTCAGAAAGGTTCCTACACACTGCATGGACGTTCATTCAACAAATCACTTTGATCTAGTTTCGTTCGGCTGGTTTACTTTTACTTTTAAGAAAAAAAAAAGAATGAGTCGTTAACGATGTCGATCTCGATTAAAGGTCACTTTTTTCGAATTCCTATATGAATTCTACTGCCATACAAAATTACTGACTTCTGCTTCTTCAATTTTTATGAATTTTCAATAAAGATATATCTATTAGATATCACCGCAATACGATTACCCGTGCTAGTCTGTCGTTGATAAAGAATGAGACCGCGAGAAGGTTTGCACAACGATTAACCATAGGATGTGGGTTAATCGTGGCTGTCTGAAAACCACAGCCACGTCCAAGGACTTCCGAGTAATCCGACCCTGACATCACGTTAGCCACTGACGACAGGATGAGCGCGTTGGATCAGTCAGGAAATCCGTTCGCGGTTCACCCAGTGAACCTAGTTTCGATGTTTGTGTCTAGTACAAAAAAAAACAATACCAACTTGGCAACCCAATTGCACGTGCGTCCAAAAGACAATAAAGAGTCGATTAATCGAAGAAACAAACGATATATAAAAATGAACTTTCTTCAGTACCCAGCAAAGATAATCTAAAGTCTTAAGGCTAATCCACACGCAAGATATACCTGTAAGAAAATATGTCCTGTTCGCTCAGTGATGTCGGCCCTGGACCGCTGGCGCAGGTTAAAATAAATTTAAAAAAAGAAACTACACGACGAAGAAGAAGAAGAAACAGAGAGGTAGGAGGAGAGGGCAGTAAAGAAGAGAAGAAAGAAATAAAGAAAAATGAAGTACAGAACCAAATGGCAAAAGGGACAAAAACCCAACGGCGTCGGTTCTATAGTGCGTCCCCATAGTAATCTACAGTACGTTAAGACGTAGTATGGATGCCGTACGTACGTACGTTCAGGATAGTCTGCGTACTACTAAATCCCGTATAGGTCCCGCTTCACACAGGGCTATATAGTTGCACTATAGTAAACGAGCAAAGCTGATAACCAGTAGAAGTCAAGGTCCCAAGAGCCTGGGTCCCTGATGCCCAGCAACGGCTCGCGTATTTACCAAATATCATTGAATCGCTTTCGCTGCTACTCAACCTGCACACAGAAACCCAAGCACCATACAGTATATCCTTAAACCCATAAATACAATGAAAAACACACTAAAGTAGAGTCAACAGAAAATCTACTTTACCATTCGAGATCTAATTACCTACAGAGTCTCCAAACGACGCTCCGTCAGTATCAAATCATCCGACCACGGGGTCATTGTACTTCTCGATTGTTCCCAGATATATGTTATCGAGTCACAATGACCAAGCTCTTCCGACTCGATAACCATAAGAGCCCGACCCCGTAACAGCCTTTTGGAAACGTCCCTTCCGTCAGTGCAGCCTCCTGCCAAGTTACCGGGCCATCGTGTATTTATCTCTGTTTAACCGTGAAGCGAAGACGACCCTCTTCTGGTAGCCGTACGTGGAGTGCAGTAGCCGCGGCACGTAGAAGCATTCGGAAGAGAGGTGAAAAGGAGCAAGAGAGGATTATAGCAGTGGGACTCTCGAGATAAAGAGACAGCTACATATAAGTGCCGAGGGTGCTGTGATAAAGTCCACGTGATACGTGCCTAGAAAAAAAAATGCATTAAATCAATTTAATGCTAAACCGATGTTCCAGTACCGGAGCAGCTTCCTAACTACGTCACGGCGCGTGACAGTGAACGATCACGTAGCTGATGAAAAACCCGTGGTGTAAACGAGAAACCAGAAAGAAAGTGAAACAAGGAGCAATAGGTATAAAATGAATGGACATTTTTTTTTCCAACAAACTTTTTTCCTATTCTCTTTCCACGACCGTAGGTTACTCCTACTTTACCGACATTCTATCTAATATTTTTCAATGCTACGTACACGTCGTTCACGCAATGATAACGACGTTCCGGATATCGAGAAATCAATTCGCATACTGCACCAAGCTCGTAAAGGTATCCTTGAAAGCACTTTACCCCGGTATCCCCGGCTGTTAGACGCAGAGCATGATTTACACGTCGTAAAGTCCCCGCGCTCTTTCGAGCAGCCATTCGAGTGGGAATGTAAATATATGCATGGTTGCCCGACTACAGGTATGCGTATCTATATATATATTGTATATAAGAGATACGTGGGTGTATTAGCACGGTTAACGTACGAGCAGTGTGCCAGAGAGAATGACGTCACTTACGCACGCCCTTGTAGAAAGGTCACGTGCCATGGCGAGGAGGTAACGTTTACGAAATGCCAATTTCAATATTCAATCGCGAGAAGCTCGAAGTCACGAGAATTGCCGAATGACAAAATTTAATGCTCGTTGCGAGTAATATTTGATACGTGACAAATGTG
>NW_014333027.1:2448966-2453155 GCF_000341935.2 Cephus cinctus
GGGGGGGGGGGGGGGGGAGAAAGGGATGAAATTCGAAAAAAGTTCCTGCCAGTTGAGACAGAGGACGCAAGAGAACGTGGGTAAGATTTATTAGCGTAAGGATTAGCATTTTAAATATATTTCCCCCCCCCCCCAAGAGGGAGGGGGGTAGATTACCACTCTCCTCGTCCTGTGGTCAATCGACTTATTTTCTGTATTTTTTTTTTCTTTTTCCCCGTCCTTCTCAGACCTCTGGGTTGGGCCCCCAATTCTCACCCGGTACAATAATTAACGAAGATTATACGAGAGACACGATAATGACCCTCCCTCTTGGGCCCGTGCACCCCCCACTCTATCTTTTTGTCACTGGACCCATGCCCTTTATGCAGCCATCCAGTATACTTATGCGCGTTTTTCCCGTGGAGCAAATGCACATGCGCTCATTTGCATACGTGCTCGAGAATGGGACCTACATACTCGTAACGATTATATCGCCGATAAACCCGAGGCCCTAATACCGATGCGTAACGATGTTCGGCGTGCATATAACCTCGCTCTTACGACCCTTACCGGTTTCCACGAAGATTCGAGCACATGCGGGGACAGTATCAAGTTCGATTGCTAAATGTGAGAAGGGACACGGGGACCCACCGGGGCCTTACGATCGACAACCGGTAAAGGATGGGACGCGAATGAGTTGTCAGCCGGAAGCCGCAGGGAGCGGAACATCTCTATGGAGGAATCCTGTGCGATTGGTAGGGGACCAATTGGACGGGCCCTTTTTTTTGGGACTTTTAGTACGCACGCACGGGACCAGTAAGAGCGACGTACATGTAGCCGTAGCTAACAGAAGAATCGATTCTTGGTATAAGCGAAATCTTCAGACGCGATCGCTCTAATAAAAAATAGAGAATCGCAAGAAGATGGCCCCTCGTGGATGAATAAATCAGACAAAAAGGTTATGTTGGTTATGTAGGGAAAAATAGGTAGGATGAATCCACCATTAGATATATATACGACCACCTTTTAATATTCCACGAGCGCATCTCTACACCTTCTTCTCGTTCTTATTTCTCTTATTATTATTTCCCATCTTCCTTTTTCTCTTCTTCTTCGTCCTCCCTCGTCCACCTACCGCCCTCCTACTACTCGACAGGACTCGCAGGATCCTCGTACACCTTAGCGCTCTTACTACGCTCGTACTACGAGCTCTTACTATAAAGGAGATACCTGGCCTCGACTCCATGCCATGGGTAATAGAAAGAGGAAAAAAAATTAAAATAAAAGCGTTTAAAAAAAAATGTCTACGTGGAAATTATCCAGCGTGCCACTGACACCGTCAATTGCCCATTCACTACGCGATGGAGGATCTGCCTTTACTTTATTCTTATTTGAGCACAATCCACGCGCTGCGGCTACGGCCGTTTCCACTTGCGAATCACGGTGTCCCGGGTGTAGATCTATCGCCGTCACGATTAACAATGCTATCTCGGTTTCACGTGCTCCATTAAGTATACACTTTTCGTTATTAAACTTTTATAAAATTTATCCTACCGATCATTCGTCGCAGTGTATCCCCGTGGGTCTTGCCCTTTGCGGCACTATGTAATATATACTGAGAACCCCTGCCAGTCCGTCACCAGCGCCAACATCGAGAACTTGTTTTTACTTTGAAGGAGATGAGTCGATGATAGACGAGCGAGAGTCGTTCCAGAGAAAAAGATCCGCGGGTAGCTGAAAATGGCGGAGAAGATCGATCGTACGATTGATCCCAGGATCGATATCCTCGCTATTGCGCTGCGTTGTGTCTGTTAGGTGTAGGGGGCGCAAGATGGATCACGGAACGATCCATCGATTGTACGAGTGACTATACAGAGTGTACCAGTTAGAGATACAGGGATGAGCCGACGTCATTATGGGTGCAATGACCTCATAGAAGATTGCTCCCGGTTTTCACGGTCATCTGGATCGAATAGATATGCTTATTGTTATATTTAAATTAGTACGTGATCATAGTGTATCTTATTATCTGTATATAGTATACTTATACGTAAGTTTATGTATATATATATATATATATATATACACAATATAGGAATATACTTAGTCATCTCATATATTTATAGGCTATGCGCTGTACCTATCGATCTTGTTATTACTGCACTTCTTATACATGATTACGGTAATCTACAGCGGTTTCCACCGTAACGATTGAAATTTCTGCGGTTCGTCGTCGATCAAGTCTGGGCGACTGTTTTTCTGGCTGGATGCGAGACAAAGTAATTTCTCTTAATTATTAATAAGACGCACGTAGTTCGCCATTTTGATTATCTGCATCGGATTCAAAACCATAGACAAGAGTCAAAAGTCGTATTAGAATTCTACCTTAATAGCCACAGAGCCTCCCGATAAACATCGTGATTACGCCGATTATAGTTGTACGTATCCCCGAGGCTGATGTACGTACCTTTAATGCGTCTTTACCGACCATAGGAACCCGCCTTGACGCTTAACCCACGCCATAACTTGCAATCAAGCCAGACGAGCTTTATAATTGCGTTAATAAAACACGCGTACGGATTCCGTTAGTCATATTTTTTAAATAATTTTTTTCATTTAATCTTTAACAATTAGTGCCAGTACAACACGTAATTTTCTTAAGTCTCAGACATACCTATTTGTCCCAAGCCATTGGCAAGTGCAAATTTTAAAGTTTACAGATCGATGGCTATTACCTATTCAAAGTATTTTTTTTCGATATGAAGTTTTAGTAATGTAAAGAAAAAAAATTATGCAAAATAACGCCAACTGTACCGGAGGGTACTCTCTGACCCTGGCTGTCTGTATACAGCAGACTGACATTTCGCTAAGAGCGCAATTATTCCTCGTCGCTGTACGCCGCTACGTTACAATAATGTCGCTGCTTGGAAAGGCGGCCTTTTTTTTCACAAAAGCCAACGTCAGTACCATGGGTTTCTTGCGCGAGTTCCATAGTCTTGTAGTGGTGATTCCGACGTTCTCGTCTTGTGCGAATCTTGAATTCGCATCCTCAACTATTTTTCACGTCCGCTGCGAACTTTCCGTAGCGAATTCACCGCGTCGCTATTACCGTTTCTTTTACGGTGTCAACGTACTCATATGGCTACCTAACCATTTTTATCCCCAGTGCCATTCTCCTTAGAAGCGTGAAAGGATTCTTTAGAATTCCTCTGCCTCTCCGTATAGAGAACAAGGATGATTTTCCTGTTTACGTTTAGAATCCTGTCTCCATGCTCTGTCCTGTTATCCCGGCACTACTGTCAGTTCAACGCTCGATGAAACTTTCCAGCAGACCTCCCTGTAGGGAAGAAAAAAAATGATAAAATATATGTATAGCAAGAAATAACAAAAATTTTCAAAAATACAACAAAACTTATTGGACCATAAATACGTACGGCCCTGACGCCCTACTTCGCTATGCTGCCAACGGATAGAGAAAGTTGTTTGGTATATACACGTGACGTAGTGTTTACTATTTTGCTGAGAGTAACATTACATTGCTTGGTGATCTCTCAACGTTATAACGATATACTATAGTACAGTATAGTAATATTAATAATAGTATAACCAGTAACGGTGACACTGGTAGTACTGTATAGTAGGGACAGCGTGAACCGGACTAAAAATACTACGTAAGAAAATAGCGCAACGCGCGACAAAGCGGCTGCCATTAAATTTAACCTACAAAAATTCTGCGGTACGGCGCATTCTACCTCGTAGCTTTTACTCATTACCTGCCATGGAAAGGGGGAACGTATGAAAAAGAAATTTATATGGCTACGTATCTCTTTATTTTTACTCATCCATAAATTTACGTTACAAGAGAAGCTATAATTTGTACAAGCATGTACAAGCTTGGAAAATTCCGTTAATACCCTCTAGTGCACAGATGCGAAAATATCGCTACGATACAGCCTCCGCATCTCGTGAACAGATTTGTTTACACTCAAGAGCAGCTGCAGTATTAGGCAATGTGCGTAGAAAGATTCAACGCGTATCTGATGAGTGCAGTCAACGGTGCAGCTGTACGTCGAAATCGCACCCTCGGGAGTCGCGAGTATCCGCCGGAAGTAAGGAGATAAATTCGTAGGGAGATGTTATTTTTCCGGACCCTCTCGCTACCATTGTTGAGAGAGGGAGAGTGAGTGAGTGAGTGGGGGGGGGGGGGGAA